>NC_057712.1:105484478-105500457 GCF_004010195.1 Chiloscyllium plagiosum | reverse complement strand
TTCTTTTTCTTAACCAAACCCTCAATTTCTTTAATCATCCAGCATTCCCTATACCTACCTGCCTTTCCTTTCACCCTAACAGGAATATACTTTCTCTGGATTCTCATTATCTCATTTCTGAAGACTTCCCATTTTCCAGCGTCCCTTTACCTGCGAACATCTGCCCCCAATCAGCTTTTGAAAGTTCTTGCCTAATATTATCAAAATTGGCCTTTCTCCAATTTAGAACTTCAACTTTTAGATCTGTTCTATCCTTTTCCATCACTATTTTAAAACAAATAGAATTATGGTCGCTCCCCCACTGACACCTCAGTCATCTGCCCTGCCTTATTTCCCAAGAGTAGGTCAAGTTTTGCACCTTCTCTGGTAGGTACATCCACATACTGAATCAGAAAATTGTCTTGTACATACTTAAGAAATTCCTCTCCATCTGAACCCTTAACACTATGGCAGTCCCAGTCTATGTTTGGAAAGTTAAAATCCCCTACCATAACCACACTATTATTTTTACAGGTAGCTGAGATCTCCTTACAAATTTGTTTCTCAATTTCTGTCTGACTATTAGGGGGTCTATAATACAATAAATAACTTGGATGCGAATATATGAGACATGGTGAGTAAGTTTGCTGATGACACCAAAATAGGTGGTGTACTGACTGGACTGTGAAGAAGATTATGTCAGAGTATATCGGAACCTTGATCATACGGGTCAATCGGCTGAGGATTGACAGGTAGAGTGTCACAAAATAAATGTGAGACGTTGCATTTTGATAAGGCACACCAGGATAAGATTTATATTGTAATGGTAGGGGCCTGAGGAATGTTGCCAATCAAAGACACCTATGGGTGCAGGTGTATAATTCCTTAAAAGTAGAGTTGCAGGTAGATTGGGTGATGAAGAAGGCATTTAGCATACTTGCCTTCATTAGTCAGAACATTGCGTATAGGAGTTGAGATGTCATGTTACAGCCGTACAGGACATTGTGAGGCCATTTTTAGAATATTGCATTCAGTTCTGAACTCCCTCCTATCGGAAGGATGTTGTGAAACTTGAAAGCGTTCAGGAAAAGATTTACAAGGATGTTGCTGGGGTTGAAGACTTTGAGCTATAGGAAGAGGCTGAATAGGCTAGGGCTATTTTCGCTGAAGCATCAGATGCTGAAGGATAACTGAAAGAGGCTTATAAAAAGCATGAGGGACATGGATAGAGTGAATAGCCAAGGTTCTTCCTGCAGGGTAGGGGAGTCCAGATCTGAAGGGCATAGGTTTTATCTGAGAGGAGAAAGATGTAAAAGCGTCTTGAGGCAACGTGTTCACGTAGAGGGTGGTGCGTGTGTGGAATGAACTGCGAGAGGAAGTGGTGGAGGTGGGTACAATTCCAACATTTAAAAAGCATCTGTATTAGTATATGAATAGGAAGAGTTTAGAGGGATATGGGCCAAATGCTGGCAGATGGGACTACATCAGTTGAGGAAATCTTGTCCACGTGGCTAAGTTGGACCAAAAGGTCTATTTCCATTCTATGACTCTCTGACTATAACCCATATATGTTTAGACTGAATAAATCATCTTCTCTGCTTCTTACAGTTAAGTTAAATATGATCATATTTCATCTGTCAAATTTTCTCATTGAACCTAATCAAACTGACCAGCTCCACTACCAATTGTACTGTTGTTAAATATCTGAATTGTTTCCATAAGAATAAAGTATTTTAGTCAGCAGAGATCAATACTTACAAAACCCTTACCGGGAAGATAAAGAACAGCCTTTAGTTCGAAGTCAGGTACATAGGTTTGGTGTGGCTTGGTGGGGTCTATCAAGAGTTTTATTCCTGCTATCACCTTCACAGGGTTGTAGAATATATGAGCCTTTCCAATCTGTCAAGGTGCAGTTCCTCACAAAGGAAAGGAAAGTTTCCTTAATGCTCTCAAACATTTCAATTAGTTTGAAACCACTGCCTGGAGGAGAAGCTGCGCTTGCTTAATGTGTGTCAAAACTCTTCAATATGCAATAGTGGGATAAAACCCTAGGCACACACAGAAGGCACCAGAGAGTGCTCCTTTATAAACAGATCACAATGGGTTTGCGCAGGTGATTGGCAAACCTGTCAAATATATTGAAGAACCTAACACGTTGATAGTGCGTGATAACATGCTGCTCTAGATGTGCGTTTTTACAAGATTTTTTAACCCAAAATGGCGTAAGCGTCCAGAAATTCAGTGCCAAAATCTATTTGCCAAAAACAAGTGCATCTAGTGCTGAAATGTAAGAGTCATAGAATCATAGTGTACAGAAGTGACCCTTCGGCCCATCAAGTCTGTGCCACCAAAATATACTACTACTGACACTAGCCCCAATTTCCTGCACTAGGCCCATAGCCTACTTCTTAAAGACTGTGAGGTTTCCTGCCACTACTACCCTCTGAGGAGTGCATTCCAAATCCCCACTCTAGTTGCAAAAGTTTTTCCTCAAATGTTCATTGGACTAAGGGAAAAAGCTGTTTTCTATTCATCATGTCCATACCCCTCATAATCTAATACATCTCTCGCAGGTCCCCCATCAACCTTCTCTGCTCCAAAGAAAAACTGTCCTAGCTAATCCAGCCTCTCTTCATTGTGAAAATTCTCAATCCCAGTAACATCCTGGTGAATCTCTTCTGCACCCTCTCCAATGCAATCATATCCATCCTATAGTCTGTTGACCAGAACTTCAGACAATATTCCAACTCTAGCCCAACAAAAGCTCTTTGTAGCTCCAACATGATCTCCCTGCTGTTACAAGCAATCCCACAACTGATAAAGGCAAGTGTTGGTACACCTTCCTGCAGGTATACTAAGAGGACAGGTTAATTACCCTATTAACCTGTTCTAACACATTCAGGGATTGGTGGATAAGCATCCCAAGATTTCTCTGGTCCTCTGAGCTTCATAATATTTTGACATTCATTGAGTATTGCCTTGTCTGTCCCTTCTTCCAAAGTGCACATGGCATCTTATGGTCTCCTGTGCTTTTTCTTTTTCCTTTTCTTAAAAATAACTCCTCAAATATTAGATACTGATGGCAGGACAGGTTGTGTGTGGAAGCTACTGGACACCAATGTGGTCCAGAGCAAACACGTGTCATAAGTGTTTGTAGCTCAAGGAACTTCAAACTAGAACTCAAGAGCTAGAATCCAAGCTGCTAACATTGAGCCAATTCAGGGAAGGAGAAAATTATCTGGACATTTTGCTCCAGTGGGTGGTCACACCCTTTAGGTCTGTGATGAGGGACAGAATGGCATGACTGCAAGTGAGGCAGACACAAGGACCTGGGGAATAAAATTGTGGAACCATGACTCCTGCAATTGTCCGATAGTTACGAAGTTATGAATGTGGACTGCAGAGAAATTGAACAAACTAAACATAGCACGTTAGTTCAGGAAGCTATTCAAGTGTGGGAAGAAAATTAGAACGTGGTAATGATCAGGGATTGTAAAATTAGGTGGATGAATATTGTTCTTTGCAGTCATGAGTGGGAGTATCAAAAGTTGTGTTGCCTGCCTGGTGATAGGATTCAGGACATCTTCTAAGTGCTCAGGAAGAACTTGGAGAGGGAGGGAAGGGAATCCAGCAGTCATCATTCACATTTGTACGAATGACATTGATAGGATTAGAAAGGAGTTCTTGCTGAAAGACGTGGAACTAAATTAAAAAGCAGAACGTCTAAAGTAATAATCTTTATGTTACCACTCAGAGCCACTGGGTAAATAAAGTCAAATGTATGGTTCAAAGATTTATGTGGTGACATGGGTTTCAGTCACTGGTGTCAATACTGGGGTAGAAGAGAGCTGTTCTAGTGGGATAGGTTTTATTTAAATCATGCTTGGACCAGTGTCCTGGCAAATTGGATAACTCAGGCCAGTGGGCGAACTTTATACTAATTAGGGAGGTGGTGGAAAGAGTTTGAGAGAGGGGAATTGTAAGCTTACAAAACAAGAGGATATGGCCGTATTATAGATTTGAATAATGAGACCTAGAGTGGGACAGGCAGATACAGAATATATAAACACAAAAAAAATGATAAATAGGGTCAAAGGGGGAAAATGGTTAAAAAAAGCAACATTTATCATTTTAACATGAAAGCACAACGTACTCAAAACAAAAATAGATGAATTAACGGCAGGTTAATGGGTATGATCTGATAGTCGTTAAGGAAACATGGTTGCAAGGAGATCGAAACTTGGAATTGAATATTCAGGTGTATGAGACTTTTTGAAAGGATAGGTGGGAAGGAAAAGGTGGTGGGGTAGCATTGTTGGTACAAGATAGAATAAGTATAATAGCAAGAAATTATCTTGAATTGGAAGGTGTAGAATCCACATTGGGGAAAGTAAGAAATAAAAAGGGCAAAAGACACTGGTAGGAGTTATCTATAGGCCCCTTAATAGTAGTTATAAGGTAGGAAAAAGAATAAATCAGGAGATAATGAGGTCATATAACTACAGAAGTACATTAATCATGGGTGAGTATAATTTTCATGTAGATTGAGAAAGTTAGATTGGCTGAGAAAGGCATGGTAAGAATTCATAAAGTATATTCGGAACATTTCTGAGAACAATTTGTTATGAATCCAGTCAGAAATCAGAGTATTTTGAATCTGGTCATGTATAATGTGTCTGGTTCCATAAATGACACCAGAACAAAGGATTCCCTGGGAAACAGTGGCATTAGATAAATTTAGCATTCAGGTTGGGAGAAAGGAATTTAGGTCAGAATCGAGAGTGGCTGGAGTGGACTCGGAAAGGAGCTTAGCAATAGACAGTTGAGGAGCAATAGCAAATATTCGAGAAGATTGTTCATGTTTCACAACAATAACATATTCCAGTGGGAAAGAAGAATAGTACAAAGGAGATAAATCAAATATGGTTAAGACAGGAAGTTAAGAATAGTATACAATGTAACAAAGATAAGTGTTGAGCCAGAAGATTGATAAAGTCTTAAAAAAGATGACCAAGTAAAATAAAGAGAGAGAAAATAAACTTTTAATCTAAACGCATAAGCGATATCAAGATGAACAGCAAGAGCTTATTAAATTCTATAAAAGGAAGAGAGAAGCCAAAATGAATGTAAACCCCTTTGAGAATGGTGCTGGGGAAATAATGATGTTGAATCAAGGAATGGCAGTGGAGTTGAATAAATACTTTGCATTCGTTTTCACAGTAGAAGACACTAATTGCATTCAAAAACTACTAAACATTCAAAGATAAAAAGGAGATGAAATAAGTACAACTGTCACCAGAGGAAAGGTGCTAGCAAAACTAATTGGGCTAAAGACTAAAAACGACCCCTGCACCTGATGTGATGTACCTAGGATTTTAAAGGATGTAACTATAGAGATAGCAGATGTGCTGGTGGTAATCTTCCAGGAATCCTTAGATTCTGGAAAAGTCTCTTAGGATTTGAAATCTGCCAACGGCAACACCTTTATTTAAAAATGGAAGGAGACAAAAATAAAAACAGTTAGTCCAATAGCTTAACATTGTTATTGGCAAAATATTTGATTAGATTGGCTCTACAGTGTGGAAACAGGCTCTTCAGCCCAACCAGCCCTCTGAAGAGTAGCCCACCCAGACCCATTTCTCTTCTGACTAATGCACCTAGCACTATGGGCAATTTAGCATGGCCAATTCACCTGACCTGCACATCCTTGGACTGTGGGAGGAAATCCACACAGACATGGGGAGAATGTGCAAACACCACACAGACAGTTGCCCGAGGCTAGAATTGAACCTGGGACTCTGGTGCTGTGAGGCAGTAATACTAACCACTGAGCCACCGTGCTGCATTTGGGTTTGTTGTAAAGTATGTAATAACAGAGCATTTAGAAAGACATAAAGTCACATGGATTTTTCAGGGGAATCATGCTGACAAATTAGAATTCTTTGAGGAGGTAACCAGCAGGACAAAGTGGAAGCAGTGGATGCAATTTATTTTAATTTTGGGAAGGCAATGAATAAGGCACTACTCATTGGACTACTTAAAAAGATAAGAACCAAAGGTGTTAGAGGTAGTATGTTGACAGGGATAGAGGATTGGTTGACGAACAGAAGACGTAGAATTGAGATAAGGTACACATTTTCAGGATGGCAACCTATAGGTTTATAAAATCATGAAGGGTATAGATAAGGTGAATGGCAGGTGTCTTTTCACAAGGATGCCAGATTTCAAGGCTAGCGGGCACACTCTTAAGGTGAGAGGAGAAGAATTTGAAAAAGACATGAAGGGCAATTATATTTTATATAGAAGATGGTTTGTGTGTGGAATAAATTTCAAGAGGAAATAAATGGTGGATGCAGGAACAGTTACAACATTAGAAAGATATTCGGATAAGGACATGAATAAGAAATGTTTGGAGAGATATGCGCCAAGTACAGGCAGCTGGAACTAGGTTAGTTGGGATTAAAGTCAGAATGAACTGATTGGATGGAAGGGTGTGTTTCCAAGCTCTATGACTCAATGATTCCATACATGATTCTTAGTGGATTTGACAGAGCAGATGTAGAAAGGTCATTTCCCCTTAAGGGAGAGTCTAGGATCAGAGAGCATAATCTCAGAAGACGTTGTTGCACATTTACAACAGAAATGAGGAAGAAGTTCTTCTCTCAGATAGTAGTGCATCAATTGGAATCATTACTGCAAAAACCTATAGAAGCTAGATCATTAAGTACATTCAAGGCTGAGACAAAACGCTTTTTTTATATCAGTCAGGAAATCAAGGCTTATTTGGATGAAGCAGGAGGATGGAGTTGAAGATTTCTGAACAGCCATGAATGATGGAGCAGATTCATTGGGCTGAATGGCCTAATTCTGTTCCTACACCTTTTGGTCTTACAGAAGAGCATCTATTTACCAGCACTAAGCAAGTGTACAATTTTACCAAGACAGAAAAAATAACACATGGTGTGTTTTTAGAATTGAAAAAGACTGATGAAGGACAGTTTACTCCTTGGACTGTGCAATGCAATTAACATGAAGCTTAAAAGCAAAGTTTTAATTCAGCATTTGTTAGTCTCTTGTTTTGCAACAAAACTACCTTTCACAACTGAAAACCTTGCCAGTACATGGAGATTAATCTTGATATCCAGATGCTTGGTTATTTAGTTTTATTGGCTTAATAAAGTTCAGTATTCTAATTATACACCATAAATAATTTGCCAGCACTGAAATTGGTGCATACTCCGAGGGTTAGTGTACATCCATGCTTGAATAGTGATGAGAAATGGAAATATAAACAGCAGTCCTTAGCTACTACTCCAAATTGTCTCCAAAGGAGAAATCACTGTTGTCAATATTAACATTTCAATGTTTAACACAATCATGCCAGATTCATCACTCCACTGCCATTAAAAAATTGTTGGCCCATTTAGCGTACAAAGAGAGAAACTTGCCAGCTTGTTCAGATAGTATCAATATTAATAGATATTGACCTTTCTGTCTCTAGATCTAGCCATGTATCTTTTATTTATCAGTTTCCCATTGGGCCCTGTGTATGAGTATTTAAGAAAATGGAGATTTATCCATGCAAAATCAGTCATTGACGTAATGCAAAACAATAAAGGTGATAGAGGTGAAAAACAAGTTTGCTACTTCATTCTGGATTAGTGGTGCTGGAAGAGCACAGCAGTTCAGGCAGCATCCGAGGAGCAGTAAAATCGATGTTTCAGGCAAAAGCCCTTCATCAGGAATACAGGCAGAGAGCCTGAAGTGTGGAGAGATAAGTGAGAGGAGGGTGGGGGTGGGGAGAAAGTAGCGTAGAGTACAATAGGTGAGTGGGGGAGGGGATTAAGGTGATAGGTCGAGGGCGGGGGGAGGGTGGAGTGGATAGGTGGAAAAGAAGATAGGCAGGTAGGACAAGTCATGGGGACAGTGCTGGCAGGTCAACTGGCCTTTCAATCAACCCATTTTTGGTTGGTATAAAACACATGTTTGCAATTCAGTGGAACATAGAAACCAGCAGTGGGCTGGGCTGCTCAGCCATTCAATATCCTCTATCACAATGCAAACTCCCTCTTTCTCTCTATATCCTGTTCTCTTTAAAATCTAAGAGAAACCCTACCTCTTTCTTGAATATATCGAATGACTTGACCTCCACAGCTTTCTATTGTAGATAATTTCACAAGTTCACTACCCTTCAAATGAAAATATTTTCCACATAGCAGTCCTAAATACTTTACGCTGCACAAACTGAGACAGTTTCCTCTCGGTTCTAGATATCCCATACTGAGAAAATATCCTGTCTGAACGTAGTCTGCCCAACTCTGCTAGAATTTTACATGTTTCAGTCAGATTCCCTCTCATTCTTCTAAGTTCAAGTAAATACTGGCCCAGGTGAACCTATCCCTCCTCATGCAGCTTTCCTGCCATTCCTGGCACCAGACTAGTGAACCTCCACTACACTCCTCAAATGGCAGTATGCATTTGCTCCATTTCAAAATTATAGGAATGGCTTCAGGCTCTATAAAGTTAAAAATCAGACCAACAGGTTTAACTGGAAGCACTAGCTTTCGGAGCACTGCTCCTACATCAATTGTAAGACACAGAATTTACAGCAAAAGTTTACATTGCGATGTAACTGAAATTATGCATTGAAACATACCTTCATTGTTCGTTAAGTCTCTCATCTGTTAGAATGACATGTTAGTTTCATTTCTTTCATATGAAAATCACAAAACTTTTCCTAAAAGTTACTTTCTGAGGTTAACTTTAACAATTGGTGTCAGCCCAGATAATGTGTTGAAGGTGTTGGCCCCCTGCTGTTGTCTCTGCCATAATGTTTAGACTAATTCTAACCTAAAAAATGAATTAACAGAATCTTTCATAGATTCATGCAGTTTTTGAGCAAAGTGTAATGTAACTCTGCAAGTACAAATTCACCCCACTAACATATATGTGTATATGCGCGTGAGTGTGTATGTGCGTGTGTGTGTGTGTGGAGTGGGGGTTTGGGAGGTGTCGGTGAGAGAGAGCGTATATGTGTGTGCATGAGTGTAAAGGGGTCTACGTCTGTGAGAGGGTGCATGTGTAAGTGTGGGAGTGTGTCTGTCTGTGTATAGGAGTGTCTGTGTGTGTATGTGTGTGTGCATATAAGAGTGCTTCTGTGTGTGTGTGTGTGTGTGTGTGTGTGTGTATATAGTGCAATCATGGTCACCTGTCGTGTAACATGAACCCAAGGTCCCAGTTGAGGCCCTCCCTATGGGTACCAAACTTAGCTATCAACCTATGCTCGGCCATTTTTTGCTGCTGCCTGTCCCGAAGTCTGCCTTGGAGAATGGTCACTCGAAATTCGGAAGTTGAATGTCCTGGACCACTGAAATGTTCTCCAACTGCGAGAGAACACTCCTGTCTGTTGATTGTTGTGTGGTGCCCATTCATCCCATGGCAACCCATGGCGTGGAGTCACTGATAAAACTACACAGAGATATCAACAAGTTTCGTCCCACCATTAAATTCACCATGGACTACTCTCAACTATCTGTCTCATTCTTGGACACATGCATCTCCATCAAGGATGGGCACCTCAGCACCACACTCTACCGCAAACCTACAGATAACTTCACAATGCTACACTTCTCCAGCTTCCATCCAAAGCATATTAAAATGTCCCCTATGGACAAGCTCTACGTGTACAACAGATCTGTTCAAATGAGGAGGAACATGCACTATGTTGCCGAGCAGAGGCTGATAGCTAAGTTTGGTATCCATAGGGAGGGCCTTAACCAGGACCTTGGGTTCATGTCACACTACAGGTGAGCACCATTGCACTATACACACACACACACACTCTTACACACACACTCCTACACACATACACACACACACACACTCCTACACACACACACAGGCACTCCTACATGGTCAATTTCTGTAATACTCTCATACTTTACTTACAGTCTCTCGAGCAAATGGTTTGCCCTCTTTTGCTGAATTGTGAAATACTCCCAATCATCAGGATTGTTGCTTTTCTGAACAATTTAACATTTCTCCACTTTGGAGAATCCTTAATCCCTAAGCCATGGTTGTGCCACCATTATTCTTTTTGCCAGACAGGAATGAATAATAGTTGTAAATCATACATTTTTTAAAAAACATGTGTCAATGCCTATCCACTATGAACATTTTTTTTTTTAAATGCTATTCATTTGTGGGATGTGGGCATCATTGGCTGGCCAATATTTATTGCCCGTCCCTAGTTGCCCTTGCAAAGGTGGAGGTGAGCTGCCTTCTTGAACTGCTGCAGTCCATGTGCTGTCGGTTGACCTACAATACCATTAGGGAGGGAATTCCAGGAGTTTGACCCAGAGACAGTGAAGAAAGGGTGATATGTTCCAAGTCAGGATGGTGAGTGACTTGGCAAGGAACTTGAAGCTCATGACGTTCCCATGTATCTGCTGCCTTTGTCCTTCTAGATGGAAGGTGGGTTTGGAAGGTGTTGTTTGAGGAATAAGTATGAATTGCATAAGGCTCTCTTTTCCATAAGACCATAAGAAATTGGAACAGGAGTCGGCCATTCAATCCCTCCAACTTGCTCGGCCAATCTATAGAATCATGGTTGATCCAATATCCCTCATGTCCATTGTCCTGCATTTTCCCTTTAATCCTAAATTCACCAATTGATCACAAATCTATCTATCTCAGCCTTAAATGTACACAAGGACTCTGTCCCACACCTCTCTGTGGCAAGGAATTCCACAGACCCACAACCCTCTGAGAGAAGAAATTCCTTCCCATTTGAGTTTTAAACAGGCACCCTTTTATCCTGAGACTAAGATCTCTGTTCCTAGACTCTCTCAGCAATTACCATGTCAAGCCTCCTTAAGAATCCTATATATTTCAATTAGATCACCTCTCAGTCTTCTAGATTCCAGTGAGTAGTGTCCCTGTTTTAACTTTTCTCATAAGACAATTCCTCCATAGCAGGGATCATCCTGGTGAATGTTCTTTGAACTGCTTTCAATGGTATGATATATTTTCTTCAATAAGGGGATCAAAATTGCTCACAGTACTCCAGATATGATCTCACCAGAGCCTTGTACAGTTGCACAAAGACCTCCCTATTTGTATGCTCCAACACTTGTGAAATAGGATGCAAGATTCCATTAACATTCATGATTACCTGCTGCTCCGATATGACAGCTTTCTGTGCTTGTTCACAAGTACCCCAAGTTTGGGGAAGTGATCGCCCAGTGTTGTTGGAAAATCCTGTCTGGTTCACGAGTGTTCTTTCATGATGTGGAGGTGCCGCAGGTGTTGGACTGGGGTGCACAAAGTCACCCAGTCCTGATGAAGGAGCAGTGCTCTGAAAGCTTGTACTTTCAATAAACCTGTTGGACTATAAACTGGTGTTGTGTCATTTTTAACAATATTCTTTCAGGAAGGAAACTGCCATCCTTACCTGGTCTGTATGGTACCTTGTTGAATGTCTTCTAGAAGTCCACATACAACACATCTATTGATGCGCCTCTGTCCACTCCGGTTGAGACATTCTTGAAAACTCTAATAAATTAGTCAGACATATTTCCCTGAAGTCATGGTGACTCTACTTGATTAGGTTATAATTTTCCAAATGCTCTGGTATTACTTCCTTAATGATTAATTCCATTAGCTTTTCAATGGTAGATGCTCGGCTTATTGGACTACAGTTATCCACTTTGTCCATTCCTTCCTTTTGAATAATGGTGTCACATTGGCAGTTTTCCAATCCTTTTGCAATTTTTCCAGAATCCAAAGTTTTTTTGGAAAAATATAACCAATGTATCCACTATCTCAATAGCTACCTCTGTTAAGTTCCCAGAATGCAAGCCATCAGGACCAAGGGACTTATCAGCTTCAGTAGTCTGTCTATTACCACTTCCCTACTGATAGTGATGGTACGTGATTCCTCCTCCAAATTCATGTCAATTTACATCTTATACTGTCATGGGTCCCTTTATTTAGATTCTTGACCTTGTTTCACTTTTGACACTCTGCTTACAATTTTAAAGTAACATTCTACCATATCATGTTCACTCTTCTCTAAGGGGCCCTCTATAATAAGAATGTTAATTATTCCTTTCTCATTGCACATTGCTGAGTTTAGAATGGCCTGTTCTTTTCTTTGTTCTTCAACATATTGGTCTAAAATAATAACATTGCTTGCTTGGTTTGTCCAACTTATATGTAAGTTAGTGTAATCCATGATTACAGTTGCATGCATCTCTGATTTCTTGTTTAATGCCTTTCCTTACACCTTCATTAATGTCTGACTTATAGGTAACCCCCAATAATGTCTTCTTTCCATTGAGTGTTTTTAATCTCACCCATGCAGATTGTGATCTTTCAAGTCAATATCCTTCCTCACTATTGCATTAGGCAGAAGTGAAGACTGCAGATGCTAGAAATCAGAGTCTAGATTAGAGTGGTGCTGGAAAAGCACAGCAGGTCACGCAGCATCCAAGGAGCAGGAAAATCAGGAATTCGGATGAAGGACCTTTGCCCGAAACGTCAATTTTCCTGCACCTGGGATGCTGCCTGACTCACTATTGCATTGAAAGGCTTACATCTCTTTTGAACTTTATTTCTATTGACGAGTGGAATTTCCCTACTCCCAAAGCCTATTCAATGAAGCTTTCAAACATTTAACAGGATCATTACTTTCATGATTGAGCTGTACAGCAATTATATTTTCACAAACATGGTGAGCAGTGAACTACCAGCTGGAGCATGTGTACGTCTTGCCTAGCTTGCTGGAAGGGTTGGTAAGCCAGCTAGCACCATGAATCATTTCATAGCATCACAATTCCAACTAGTATGGAATTTGGTCTTAGAAACCTCAGCTGAAAGATAAACCAATATGTGAGCCGCAAGTAGTGGATAAAATTTGAACTAAAAATGGTTGAATAAATTTATCCTATATATTTACAGAGATAAGTGCATGCATTCATTTAAGAAATAGTGTGAAAGGATTTTTTTGTATTGAATATTGTTTTGTGGCTGCATATATTGTTTTGCAAAACAATGCCTGGGCACAGTGAAGTAAATAAGATTTTGGTAATGTGATATTATTTTTGGATAACAACTGCTGACTTGGATAACCTTTCCATTCAACAAATGGCATACAGCAGCACTGAATAAAAAGTTGATAAGTCAAATGCTGATTACAGTGTATAGGATATAACAATGACTCACTTTGAGCACATGGTGTTGAACTTTGTGCTGTTCAATCTAAGCAAAAGACAATAATAATTTACATTCTGTTTCCAATGTTTGATTATTGTTTTGTAATACAGAAAGTGATACTGCTCACCTGGAAGTGTCTTCTAAATAAACACATTATGAACAGCGACAATGCACAGTGGTGTATTTGTACATGATCTGAGGATATGCCAGTGAGTCAGACGTCACTTAAGTAACTATAATGCAAGCAATGCCAAGAATTGAATTGTGGCACCACAAGTCATATCCTTCCAACCAGTGTTTATCTAGTCTTCTTCCATCTTGGCATCTCCTGTCTCCTAAACAATTCCACAATTATGTCAATGGCTTGCCTCTGAATTAGTGTCCTCTCATTTTAAGTAGTCCGTTATGTGAAACCTTATCAAATGTCTTCTGGAAGTTCATAGAAATAGCACTTAAAGATGTTGTCTTAGCTGCCATGCACAAGCTGGATGTCTGAAATAAAAACAATGTTGGAAACATTCAGCAGGTTTAGCAACACTGCGGCAAGAGAAACAGCTTTCGTGCTTCACATTGATAACATTTCATCAAGAGCTGAGAAAAAAGGTAGGCGGATAAAAGGAGAGTGTGGGGAAAGAGAACCAAGTCTGTAAACACAGGAAGGATTTTCCCAATAACCCAGGAGTCCAGAACCAGGGGGTCACAGTTTAAGGATACAGAGTAGGGCGTTGGAGACCATTTCAGAACTGTGTTTCAGAGAAATGGTGAGACAACAGTGACGATGTGAAATTTTTCGCCAAAGAAAGTGGTTGAGGCCAAAAAATAAGAATGTTTTCAAAATGGAGTTAAAGAGAGTCTAACGCTGAGGGATCAAAGTGTACAGGGAGAAAGCAGGAACAGGGTATTGAGTTGGATGCTAAATAAAAACCAAATGTACGCTGTAAATCAAAACAACAACACAAATTGCTGGAGAAGTTCAGCACTGGCAGCATCTATGAAGAGAAATCAGAGTTAATGTTTTGGGTTCGGCAGAGGAAGGGTCAACGAACCCAAAACATTAACCCTGATTTCTCTTCACTGATGCTGTAAGATCTGTTGAGCTTTTCTAGCAGTTTCTGCTTTTGTTAATGAGTTGGATGATCATCTATGATCATATTGAATGGTGGAGCAAGCTTGAAGGACCAACTGGCCTTATCCTGTTCCTATTTTCTATACTTCTACATTTAGGTTATACAGGAGAAAGTGAGGTCTGCAGATGCTGGAGATCAGAGCTGGAGATGTGTTGCTGGAAAAGCGCAGCAGGTCAGGCAGCATCCAGGGAACAGGAGAATCGACGTTTCGGGCATAAGCCGTTCTTCAGGAATGAGGAAAGTTTGTCCAGCAGGCTAAGATAAAAGGTAGGGAGGAGGGACTTGGGGGAGGGGCGTCGGAAATGTGATAGGTGGAAAGAGGTCAAGGTGAGGGTGATAGGCGAGACTGGGGTGCGGGGGGAGAGGTGGGGAAGAAGATTGCAGGTTAGGAAGGCGGTGCTGAGTTCGATGGATTTGACTGAGACAAGGTGGGAGGAGGGGAAATGAAATTTTCAGCTCTGATCTCCAGCATCTGCAGACCTCACTTTCTCCTAGCCATAGTGAAGCCACACAGTGTCTAACTCAATGACTCGTCTCTGGTAAATACGAACGTTGTTGATCTCCTCTTGTGTTGAAATCAGAAACAGACATGAAGGTGACAATTGGAAGCCACCCACCCTGCACTGAGACTGAAGCCAGCCGTCTCTGGTTTGATGTTTTCAAGAAAGACCTTTATATCTGCGATGGGAAGATTTGGGTGTCAATCTTACAAGGTAATGCAACAATATCATTAAGGTAGAGATGGATTGTTTGTAGTGCCACCCCTCAGTGAAGTTGTTAATGAATAAATAGAATACATAAAGAAAGAAAGTCACATTTGTATGAACCTCAGCAAGGCTCATTACGGTCAATGAAATTTTTTTTACTCAGCCAATGAAACAGGGCACAATAAGCTCCCACAAACAGCAATATGATAGTTGCCAAGTGACCTGCTTTTGCAATGTTGATTGGTCAGGACTCCAGGGTTAACTCCCTTACTATTCTTTAAAATTGTGCTATGGTATCTTCTCCCTCCACTTGAGAGGATAGAATCATAGAATCCCTACAGTGTGGAAACAGGCCCTTCAGCTCAACAAATCCACACCAATCTTCTGAAGATCCATTCCCCTATCCTATTATCCTATACTTACCCGTGACTAATGCACCTAACCTGAACATTATGACAATTTAGCATGACCAGTTCACGTACCCTGCATGTCTTTGGATTGTGGGAGGAAACCTGAGCACCCAGAGGAAACCCACACAGACATGGGGAGAATGTACTGTCGCCCAACGGTAGAATCAAATGCAATACCCTGGTGCTGTGAGACAGCAGTGCTAACCACTGAGCTACCATGCCAGATAGATGCGACCTTTTTTCTTAACAATTCGCCTCTGACTGCACACCCCTGCTCAGGACTACACTGGGGTATCAACCCAGATTAGAACTTTCTAAAGAGGCATTTTGCCCACAATATTGTAAATCAGCGTTCAGGGTTCAAGTAGTGAGTCACGCTAATTCAGAGTGCATCAGTGCTGAACGGTACTGTCTTCCATGTGCGTCAATGATCAGATAAAGGTCTCTGAGTGTTGAATAAATTATCCCCTCCCCACACAACACATACACACACACCCACTCTCTTTCTGTTTCACACACACACGTATACACACACACACAC
>NC_057712.1:105417169-105482127 GCF_004010195.1 Chiloscyllium plagiosum | reverse complement strand
CGTGTTGAACTCGTTAATCCGGGAGCGTAGGGGAATGAAGGTGAGGCCTCTGCTGAGGACTGATCTTTCATCCTCAGAGAGGGGTAGGTCTGGAGGGATAGTGAAAACACGGCAGGGCTGGGAGCTAGGACCTGCTGTGGGGCTGGAGGTGGGTGTGGGATTCTTGACTAATGACTGCAGCATGATCAGCTTGGTTCAGTGGTTATCCTCAGAGAGGGGTAGGTCTGGAGGGATAGTGAAAACACGGCAGGGCTGGGAGCTAGGACCTGCTGTGGGGCTGGAGGTGGGTGTGGGATTCTTGACTAATGACTGCAGCATGATCAGCTTGGTTCAGTGGTTGGTCACACCTTATTTCTGGGACTGGCATAAACACCTGTATGTGAACTTGAGTTGATAGTAGTTGGCACATCAGTGCAGCTCAGGCAGTGCTATATTATCAGATATCTTTCAACTGGGACTTTCCAAACTACTCCAGTGATTCAAATGGGCATTAAAAATTTCCCAGCTTATTAAGAAAAACAAGAGTTCTCCATTTATCTTCAACAAAATCCTTCCTTCAAATAATATTGGCAAAAATTACATTCAGTTTGTTTATTTATTTCTTGATTTTAAGTCAGTCTAATATGGTCACTACATTTCACTGTATCACTGTCCCTCAATTTTAAAAAATTCATTGCATGAAATGTTTTGAGATATTTTGATACAATTACCCAAAGTATCAATAAAAGCATTTTCTGTCTTCTTTTAGCCTAAAATTGTGTTCTGTGCCCAGCAACTATTTATGTGAAGAACAACAGGATTGAAAAGCAGAATCTCAATCCGTAAACTCAAGGCAACTTTGACTTTAGGCAATGTTACTGGATGGGTTTTATGAGCCAGGAAAATAATTAAATATCTCTGTCGATGTACTTCTTTCCATTTGAGAGGTTGTTGGGGATGGACCTCCCCCTCATCCTCCTCAACATTTAAGAAAATAGGAACAAGAGAAGGCCATTCCCTCGAGTCTGTTTCACCATTCAGTGAGATCATGGACGATATGTATCCTAACTGTGGTCTATAAGGGCCTTTGGCCCATATCCCTTAATACCTTTGCTAAACAAAAGATTATCCAGCACAGATTTAAAGCCAACAACTGATCCTCCATCCTGCCATTTATGAAAGACAGTTCCAAACATCTAAACAGTCTTTGTTTGGAAGTGCTTTCTAACATCTCTCCTGAATGGTCCAGCCCTAATTCTCACACTATGCAATGTAGTTCTGGAATTCCCAACAAGTGGAATTAGTTTATCTTTATCTACCCTGTCTTTCCCTGTTAATATCTGGAAGACTTCAATCAGATCACCCCTTAACCTAACTTCTATAGAAAACAGGCCTAATTGCATATTCTTTCCTCATGTCTTAACCACTGAAGCTCAGGTTTCATTCTGCTAAACTTACATTCTCCTTCTTCCAGGTCAATCCACCCATCCTAAGGTATGGTTACCTGATCTGCTCACAGTACTCTAGTTGGGATCTAACCAGGGTTTTGTATGTCTGCAGCATAATTTCTGTATCCTGATACTCCTGTCCTCCAGATGGAAAGGCAAGCATCCCATTAGTTTCTTGATTCTTTTTGCATTTGTGACATTTTAATGATCTATGCACCTGAACACCCAGTTCCCTGTGGATATCCACTATATTTAATTTCATAGCATTGAGAAAGTACACCAATCAATCCTTTACCAGGCCAAAATGGATAACCTCACAACTGGTTACATTGAACACCATCTGCCACAGTTTTGCCCATTCACCTAGTCTTTCAATATCCCTTTGTAAT
The DNA here is from genome assembly GCF_004010195.1 of Chiloscyllium plagiosum. Classification (NCBI taxonomy): domain Eukaryota; kingdom Metazoa; phylum Chordata; class Chondrichthyes; order Orectolobiformes; family Hemiscylliidae; genus Chiloscyllium; species Chiloscyllium plagiosum. The sequence goes on along the minus strand of NC_057712.1, from coordinate 105,480,311 downwards.
TTTATGCTATCGTCCATACTGTCTACAGTGCTGTTCAAGTTTTTGAATAAGCAAATTTGCATATGTGACTTTCCATACCATTACCAAGTCTTTGATAAATAATGTGAATAATGAGGCCCTAACAGAGATTCTTGTCAACACCACTAGTCGCATCCTGCTAAAGTATTTCTGTTTGGAAAAGAAGATCCAAGATTTTTATTTTACAGCTGGCACAGTCAATATTCCACATTTTACACCATTGACTAGTGTTATAGTAGTTTTGGAAGTATTAGCTAGATTTTTTGTTTTCCAAGTCAGAAAGACTTCAGACTCATTTAAAAATGGTGGACAGAACTGATTCCTAGATTTCTACCCTTATTCCTAATATCCCCATTTTATTCTGGTGCAGGTAGTTAGCAGTAGCAGTAGTTAGCGGATCCTGCAGTAGACATGGATGGCTTTGTTGCAAAGGTTGGTTGCAGGATAAGGTAATTAACAAAAAATCCTTTATTGGCTGAGGCATGGAGTGTAAGTGCAGAGATGTTGTAATTCATCTACATAAATTAGAATATTGTTTACAGTTCTGATTGCCACATTACAGGGAAGATATGATCACGCTATTGGGTCCAAAAACGTTTTGTTAGGATCGGTTCTGAGGAAGGGTCACCAGATCCAAAACGTTAACTCTGATATCTCTTCACAGATGTTGCCAGACTTGCTGAGCTTTTCCAGCAATTGCTGTTTTTGTTTCTGATTTACAGCATCCGCAGTTCTTTTGGTTCTTATCCAGAAAAGATTTGCTGGGATACTGCCCTAGAAAGGGGAATCTTAGCTACTTGGAAAGATTAGAGAAACTGGATCCACTTTCTTCAAAAGAATGGGGTCGGAGGGGGGGAGGATGGATCTAATTGTAGCATGCAAAATTATTAGAAGGCTGTATAGTGTGGATTAGCGTGCCTAGAGTGATCAACAACCAGGGAATCATAATTTTAAAATAGTTTAGAGATGGATTAGAGATGAAATAAGGAAGAAATTTTGCTATATGGATGAAGGGACCTTTGGACTTTACTGCATGAAGGGTTCATATAGGTATACTCTTTCCTGCATTTTAAAATCAAAATTGTCAATATGCATGAGATGTCATAACCCTCAGGCTCTTTCAAAGAGCTAGAAGGTGGAATTGTACAGTGTTGCTCTTATTTTGAGTGGTGGGCTAATAGAGGGCTGAATGGCCTCCTTTTGTGCTGTATGTTTTGTTTTATGTTTCTGAGAGCTTGAGTCAGACACACTGATGGTATAGCTAGAAAGAAATACATTATTAGCAAAGCTGAATGTGAGTCAAAACGTTATTCACATTCTGGTGCTGTACATTCTATAATATCTCATTATAAGTGGAGAAGGTCACCCTGTAAATGTTTCATAAACTCTATTATTGAAACTGCTGAGTATCATGTAAGTGTTTATCATTCCAGTATTTCATTGGGAAATTGAGAGAAACTGGGCTTCAGGGATTCTACTTCCTGCTCTAATGTGAAGAGGTTCCTTTTTGCCACTGTTAACACACACCCAGATGCATAATAGAATGAGCAAAAAACACAGGGATCAAAGGAGGCAAAAAAAAATACAGGAAGGAAATTGTAAGATTAAATGTTATCCCAGAGAAGTAAGACTTAATTTTTAATCATTTACTGTTTTGGGTTTGAGAATGCATGGACCCACACAAGAAGTCTGTGGGGATTTGGTGCTGGAGCCATATTTAGATATTTGTGTGAACTGTTGCTGTTCATCTCATCAATAGACTGTCAGTGTGAAGGAGTTAAGGTTGGACAGTCATGCCAGAGTGGCCTCAGGCTTTTTGTAAGAGAAATGATGGTTACAGCTGGGGACAGTTAAGAGTGAAGGGAGAGAGCGCTTGTGAAGTCTCTTTAAATTATGCAATGTTATTTGTGATTTTCCAATCCACAGAAAATTCCAAAGTTTATCATTCCAAAATGTAGAAAACTTCAAAGACTTATGTATAATACATCCACAATCTGTACAATGTTTTTATTTAAAAACTGAATGGAAGTATGATCCTGGAGAATTTAAAATCTTGAATCCTATTATTTTCTCTTTTCTCTTGGTTTTAGTTTCCTTATGCTCAATAAAAAAGACTTGTCCCTTTTACTTACTTGAAAATTATTCGGTGCCACTGGTACCTTGTCTTCTCTTTTCATGTGTAAACTGATATGAAGTGCTTCTTTAACATGTCTGTCATTCTTTCTTTGTGGTTTGTAGTCCTGCCTACATCCATTTTTAATAGTCATTTTTCCCTTGCCACTCTCTTTCCCTTAACAGACTTTTAAAAACTTTTGCTGATAGTTTTTACATCTCTTGTCATTTGTTCCGCCTCATATTTCTTTTTTGGTGCCTATTAGCACTTATTGAAGACCATTGGTGCTTAAAGCTCATTTGTATAAAAGATTATTTATATTAAAAAAAAACAAAAATTAGTTATGTTGTGCCTTTCACAATTTCAAGCCAAATTTTGTTTTGATGTAAGTCAATGTTCGCTCATACATAAAACCCTGCAAGCATTATGTATTTTGCATTGTATTAGTCACATTGAGTTATGTGGCTGTTCTTTTCTGCAGTTCATATTAATGAATGCAAACTAATTGAGATAGAGTCCTGTGTGCTGCGATTGTCTCCTAGCAGTGGAATAGATTATCAAAGAAGTAAAGGTATCCAAAACAAAGAAATATATTGTGAGTATGAGAGCAGAAAGATAAGACTTTTGCATAAATTTTCAGTCATTTTTATAATATGACAGTGTTATGAGGAAACTGTGTCCCATTAGGTGGAACCTTACAGGGGTCTGAGTGACTTACGCTATGGTAACACATCTGACAGACTTAGTGAAAAGTCCAGCAAGGTCTATCTCAGTGTTGGAAACATCTCGCTTCACCTTTTATGTTTTTGCTAATCAGCATGGTTAGTGTCTTACTCGGCAACAGTGTGTTGACAATGAAGGAGGATTATAATTTGCTAAGTGCCTTATTAATGGTCCAACTCACTTAATTAATGTTTAGCTATACATCTTACCAAATACACCAAACAAGGTGGACATCAAGAGAAATCTGAGCTGGTTCCGAGGGACTTTAGCTCATTTGTTATTCCAAAAGGACCTCTATATTGGACAATAGGCATCAACATCTCAGGGCAAACTCCATGAACATTGACCAGACCCACCCATATCCAGGGATATTGGCATCTGGTGTGTCAGTCTATATGAACCATCATGACACATCTCTTGTCTATTTACAAGATGGCACAACACTTGAATGCTGCATCTCGGGCTGCACTGGCAACTATCATTATAATGCTGCTCAAAAAAAATCATACAACCAGCTCATGGAAAAAAATGCAGCACTTTGTTCACTCTCAATATGCTCACTCAGTTTTAGCCTAGCTGGGTCCCCACAGCATTCCTGCATTCCCTTGTTTTGACTCTTTGTACTTTGCCACATTTCCCACGCCCCACCCCTTGCCAGAGTTACCAGTCTGGCATTACTTTTGTCACACTGTGCTGTTTAACACATGCACACAAAGCCAGGAAGCATGTCATGATTGTCAGCAAACCTCATTCAAATCAAAGGAGATAGTCTTTTGACAAGATGTCCCAGCACAGTAAGTCAAGAGCAGTCTCTGATACTAGCCCAGGCTCTTTGAAACAGTCAGACATCCACGTGAAGACACTTAGAGTCAAGATCATCTTCATGAGGAGACAGATGAACATTGGCCAGCTCACCAGGCATATTGATTCTTTCTGTCCGACAGTTTTCCTCCCAGATTTAAACCAAGGCAGATCTTTCAGGAGACGAAAGTGGGTGGCTGTCTATGTCCAAGCTCCTGAACTGATGTTGGAGATTTACCCAATGATTAACTATGCCATTACCCCCCCAAAAAAGTGTTCCCCCTTGACTTGACTGCGGATCCCTGAGATGGAGCTGATCTGATCAATAAGACAAGTGCCTGCCCTGCATGCAAAGTGTTGTTGAAATAGCATTACAATGAAAGGTATCACTGCTCTCCAAGATGCAGCACAAAGTGCAGAACTATCTTGCAAATGGGTTGGAAGTGTATTATGACATGCTATGAGGGTGGCATAGGTGAGATGTCAATGTCGGTGTGCTTGTGGTCACTGCCCATAGGATATCCTGAGATGTTGGTATCTGTTGTCCAAGATGGAAGGTGAGAGGAGCAAGCAAGGAAGGGATGGTGGGAGAATGGGAAATTGAAAATCACTGAGGTGAGATTCAATAACAATGCATGCAAATAGGCTGCTTACTACTCACTAGCATTTTCATCTCGCCATTCAACACTCGAATAGAAAACATGACTTTTTGCTTTTGTGCTAAGACATTCCTTCCTGGCTATCTCACACTGATTTTCCCAACTTTCTCACTGTGGTGACGGTAATGAGGTCAGCCAGCTAGACCTCATAGAATATGAGTTCCCTGATTGGGGCTGTGGGTCCAATCAGGGAGCCCTGGTTGACAGATACAAAAGGGGTGTCAGAGAAACTGCGCTGTGGTAACTGACTTTGAAGAGGCAGTATTAAAGTCAAGAAGTGTTTATGGTTAAATAACAGGTAATACCGGCCTCTGTAAAGTTATTTCACTCACCATGACCGACGTCTTTCAGTATCTGGGAAAATTCTGCCCTATGCTTTACTTACAGCAACCTTGATCTCAATGCTACAATGCAGTGAAAGATGACTGAATTATTGTCAAAGAAATGTATTATTCTGAACAATGAAATTCTCTGGTCACACATATTTTCTGCTTTTTTTAAAATCTTGGCCCATTTACAACTCTTTCGTGGCTACACTATTGTATGCACATTAACCTCTGTTCCATCTTTCTCCGAAAACCCCATCTTAGATGTTAATTAAAGGGTGTCACACTTTAGCTTTTTTATTTCTTCCTCTCAGAGTTTTTCTTCTTTTCAATGTGTGTGTGCTCCTTGTATCCAATGGAAAGCTGATCTGCCAGTATGAATCTGTATTGTCTACTCCATTTATTTTGTCTAAACTTATAAGTTATAAGAACCCCCTGGAGTACAAGTAGTTTGTGTTAATATATGAATAATGAAGAGAATTACTTGTGATCATGAACTGGATAATACTTTCTATACATAGCAAAGAACTGCACCCACAGCATAATAGATGTTGACACATTTGTTCTGATTGTTGTAGTGGCTAATCATATGCAAGGTGTCATGGGACTCAATAGCAAGTTACAAGATAACATGAATGTCATGCTGTTTAAGTACAGTGTTTCCAGAACACATGCAATGCTGTTTCAGCTTATCTGTTTTGGCAATAGCAAATTTATTATGCTCAAAGGCTTACATCCCTTTGAGTAGCACTTTTAGGGCTCAATTAAATCACCTGCCTAAAATTCATAGCTGTGTTATTTTAGCTCAATTGTAAACTCATGTAGAAGTTTGTTAAGAATTGTATTAAAATGTCAAATTATTTAACAGAATGCATAAACATGAGGAAAACTGGTAAATATATGATATGAAGGGAACAAAGCAATAGTTTGCCTTGAAACACTCCAGCGCTGGACTTTTCTACATTTGATACCATACTCCAACAGTTCTCTTGTCAGCTGTCCAAAGTATCAAGCATTTTTTGGCAGAAGCTCCTTCAATATTCTGGCCTATCAAAATCTGTCCCCAAGTCCTCTGCAGCAGAACTAGATCTGCTCATAGGCACCTGCGACATTCTAATCCCCTGTCCACTTGTGATTCAGCATTCATTGTGTATTCCTTTAATAGCCTCTCAAAGGTAAATGATGTCAACATCTAGTTGGTACTTGCAGAATTCAATTCTAGTGACCTCCTTGCAGTTGATTTCATCTGATTTGGTATACAGCTCTTAAAGCAATTGTGCTTGCCAGAGCTGTTTAAAGTTACAGAAACTTTGGGGAAACACCATAGTAATGATGAGTTGACTATGCCGATGACCTTTCAGGATACAGCTAGAAATATTGCAACATCTCACAGCGTGCCATCCACTGTTGCGTAAAGGGGGTCATAGAGGCTCTTTACTCAAAAATAGCTACCTCCATCTCATTGTCTCATGCTAAAGAGAAGCAAACAGCAACTATTACCTCTCCTCTGATTTCATGACCACTGCCCCATTACATAAATTAGATGCACCTATGTTATCATCTAAATTCCCTGCTGTGTTAGTATTTGAGCTGGTGACTTCCAGCAAGAAATTGAATGACAGTATTGCTGTAGCATCACAACCATGTCGTTCCACTGCCTGGTCAACTTACATACCTCTGATTTGTGAAAGAAGGAAGGCACTGAGGTGAGTTATGGTGAGCGAGTTGAAACAGTGAAAGTATGCATCATTTGTAAATCAGTACAGATTGCGGGATTGAAGGAAGAGGGTTGGGAAAAGGAGAACTAGATATAAGGATGTTGTCATTTTCAATTGATTGAGGTCCCAGTTTGAAGAATAATGTGGTGAATTACCAGTTTTTCTTTCACTTGGCAATGAGCATAAAAAAGCAGAACTTGTTTTTTAAAGCTGTGAAAACTTGTTTTTAAAAATTTGTTTTTAAATATTGATGTTCAGAGGCACTTGGATGTCCTGGTATCAGGAACACAGAAGGTTAGCATGCAGTAGAGAAAGCTATTAGCAATTCATATTTTTCCTAATTGGTAGAATACTAGAGTACAAGAATAAATACGTCATGCTACAATTGTACAGGAGCTTTGATGACTGCACACTTGAAATACTGTGTGCACTTATGGTCTTTATATTTAAGAAACAATATACTAGCATTGGAATCAGTACAGCTAAGCTAAATATAAACTGATCACTAGGATGAGGAGTTGAGTAAATTAGGTCTATATTAGGTCTAAAAGAATGGAAAGTGATTTCATTGAAGCATATAAAGGTTTGAATAGTCTTGACAGGTTAGACACAGAGAAGTTGTTTCCTTCAGGTGGCCAATAAAGAACATGAAGGTATTGTCCCATGATAAGGCTGAGCATTTAGGACCAATCTGAGAAGAAATGTCTTCATTCGAAGAGTTATGAACCTATGGAATTCTTTACCTGAGATGTTTGGTCTCTCAGGGAACAAAGGAATATGGGGAATAGGCAGGAAAGTTCAACTAAAACTATAGACCATGATCGTAGAGAATGAAGCATGGCCCATAGCGTCTTCTCCTTCTCCTATTTCCTTTGTTTTTAAGTTATTACATTTGAATGTTCAGACACATAGGTATACTGCAAGCTGTAAAGTTCCTCCAACACATATGTCCTGATGTTTGTTTATATTCATTCGTTGAACATGGGATATGTAACGTGGAAGATGCTGGCTGGCCAGCATTATTTGTCCATTCCTAATTGGCCTTGGGAAGATGGTGGTGAGTTGCTTTCTTGAACTGTTGCAGTCTACCTGCTGGAGGTTGATGCACAATGCCCTTCGAGAGTGAATTCCAGGATTCTGATCCAGCAATGCTGAGGGAACAGCAATATATTTCCAAGTCAGGATGGTGAGTGGTGGTGGTCCCATATATCTGCTGCCCTTGTCCTTCAAGATGAGAGTAGTAATGGGTTTGGAAGGCACTGCCTAAGGACCCTTAGTGGATTTTTGTAGTGTATCGTGGAGATAATAATCACTGCTGTTACTGAGTGTCACTTGTGGATGTGGTGCCAATCACTTGGATAGTGTCAAGCTTCTTGAGTGTTGTTGGGACTGCACCCAACCAGGCAAGCAGGGAGTATTCTAACACATTCCTGACTTGTGCATTGTAGACAATGGACAGGAGTTGGGGAGTCAGGAGATAAGTTACTCACTGCAGTATCTGCTCTGATCTGTTCTTGTCGCCATTCTGTTTATGTGGTGAGTCCAGTTGAGTTTCTGATTAATGGTAACCCCAAAGATGTTGATAGTAGAAGATTCACCATTGAATGAAAACACCATTGAATGTCAAGGGTGGTGGTTAGAATGTTTTTTTTTTAATTGAAGATGGTACTTGTGTGACACAAAATTACTGACCATTTGTCAGTTCAAGCCTGGATATTGTCCAGATCTTGTTGTATTTGAACATGGATGGCTTTTGCACCTGAAGACTTGTGAATGGTACTAAACATTGGGCAATCATCTCCACTTCTGACCTGTACGGAAGGCCCTTGATGAAACAGCTGAAAATTGTTGGGCCTAGGACTCTACCCTGAGGAACTCCTGCAGAGATGTCCTGGAGCTGAGATAACTGACATCCAACAATGACAACCATCTTCCTATGACTCCAACTAGTGCCAGCATTTGCCCCTTATACCCATTTATTCCAGTTTTGCTAGGGCTCCTTGATGCCACACTCAGTAGAATATCGCCTTGATGTTAAGGGCTGTCACTCTCACCTCACCTTTGAAATTCAGCTCCTTTGCCCATGTTTGACCCAAAGCTGTAATGAAGTCAGGAAATGAGTGGTCCTGGCGGAACCCAAACTTGACGTCACTGAGCGAGTTAATGCTGAGCAAGTGCTGCTTGATAATGCTGCTGATGACACCTTCCATCACTTTACTGATGATTGAGAGTCGACTGATGGGGCAGTAATTAGCTGGATTGGATTTGTCCTGTTTTTTGTGTATAGAACATACCTGAGCAAATTTTCACGTTGTTGTGTAGTTGCCAGTGTTATAACTGTACTAGAACAGCTTGACTGGGGGAGCAGCAAACTCTGGAGCACACATCTTCAGTACTATTGCCAGAATGTTGTCATAGCCTTTGCAGTATCCAGTGTCTCCAACTGTTTCTAGGTATCATGTGGAGTGAATCAGATTGACTGAAGGTGGGTATCTGCGATGCTGGGGACCACTGCAGGAGGCCAACATGGATTATCCAAACCTGGCTGAAAATTGCTGGGAATGCTTCAGCCTTATCTTTGTCAATGATGTGTTAGGCCCTTCCATTATTGATGATTGGGATATTTGTGTAGCTCCTTCCTCCAGTGAGTTGTTTAATTGTCCCCCACAATTTGTGACTGAATGTGACAGGATTGTTGATCCATTGATTGTGGGATCTCTTAGCTCTATCAATCATTTGATGCTTTTGCCGTTTGGCATGCAAGTAGCCTTGTTTGGTAGGTTCACCAGACTTACACCTCATTTTTAGGTATGCCTGGTACTGCTCCTGGTATGGCCTCCTGCACTCTGCATTGAACCTGGGTTGATCCCCAGTCTTGAGTTATTAGATTTTTTCAAATTGCGTCCCAAATAGCACAGTGATAGTAGGATAAAGTGAAGACTGCAGATGCTGGAAATCAGAGTCAAAGAGTGTGGTGCTGGAAAAGCACAGCTGGTCAGGCAGATCCAAGGAGCAGGAGAATTGATGTTTTGGGCATAAGCTCTCCATCAGAAATGAGGCTTGTGGGCTAAGGGGACTGAGAGATAAATGGGAGGGGAGTGGGGCTGGGGGGAGTGTCTGGGAATGCAATAAGTAGATGAAGGCGGGGGTGAAAGTGATAGATCGGAGACGTGAGTGGAGCAGATAGGTGGGAAGGAAGGTAGGAAAGGTAGGACCATTCAAGAGGGTGGTGGCGAGTTGGAGGGTGGGGCTGGGATAAGATGGGGGCCAGGAAATGGAGAAACTGAGATAAGATGGAGGAGGTCCCAACCACCCAATTCAGCACCACCCCCTTAAACTGTTCTACCTGTCCATCTTCCTTCCCAATATCTAGTCCACCCTCCGCTCCTATCACTTTCACCCCCAACTTCATCTACTTATTGCATTCCTAGCTACTTTCCCCCAGCACCAACCCACCTTCGCATTTATCTCTCAGCCCCCCGGCCCACAAGCCTCATTCCTAATGAAGGGCTTATACCTGAAACATCAATGTTCCTTGGATGCTGCCTAACCAGCTGTGCTGTTCCAGCACCACACTCTTTGAGCACTGTGATAGTGCCACACAAAACTATGGAGGAATTCTCAATATGAAGTTGGAACTTTGTCTCTTCAAGGACTGTGTGGTGGTCACTATTACTGGGTTCTGTCAGACATCCGTAATCAGAAGATTGGTAAGGATGAGATCAAGAATATTTGTCCCTCTAGTTGGTCCTCTCACTACCTGCAATAGACCCAGTCGAGCAGCTTTATCCTTTAGGACCTGACCAGCTCGATCAGTAGAGATGCTATCAAGCTGCTCTTGATGGTTCACATTGAAATTCCCCATACTGAGCACATTTTGTGTCCTAGCCACCCTCAGTGCTTCCTCCAAATATTGTTCAACATGGAGGAATACTGATTCATCAGCCAAGGGAAGATAGTACATGGTTATCAGCAGGAGGTTTCCTTGCCCATGTTTAACCTGAAGTCATGAGATTTCATGGGATCCAGAGTCAATGTTGAGGATTTTCAGGGCACCTCCCTCCTGATTGTAAACCACCGTGGCACCACCTCTGCTGGGTCTGTCCTGCCGGTGGGACAGGACATACCCAGGGATGGTGATGTCTGCAATATTGTCTGGAGGGGTGATTCCATGTGTATGACTATGTCAGGCTGTTGCTTTTGAGGCAGTTTTCTCAGTTTTGGTACCAGCTCCCAGATGTTAGCAAGGATGACTTTGCAGAGTCGACAGGGCTTTTTTTGCCTTTGCCTTTTCCAGTGCCTTGGTCGATGCCAGTGGTGCACTGTACTGTTTGATACAACTGAGTGACTTGCTGGGCCATTTCAGAGGGCAGTTGAGAGTCAATCACATTTCCGTGGGTCTGGAGTCACATGTAGGCTAGACCAGGTCAGGATGGCAGATTTCTTCCCAAAAAGATATTAGTGAACAATCCAACAATCAACAATGGTTTACAGTCATTAGTAGATTCTTAGATAAGAAGGAATATTTCCTTAGATGCAAATTCCACCATCTGCCACGGGCAGGATTCAAACCTGGGTCCCCAGGATGTTAGCTAAGTTTCAGGATTAATAGTGCAGTGACAATGCCATTAGGCTATTGCCTCCTTAGAAATTGGTTGACATTTCTTCACTCTTGCCAAGACAAGATCCTGGGAGTGCTTCCAGTGGGGACACTGGAGCAGTTGTGGAAAGGGGATAACTTCCACCTTCTCAAGAGCAAGGGATAGTCATCAAATGCTGATGATATTAGGGGTGGTAGTGGTGAGTTTGCAATGTCACTAGATCAGTAATCCAAACATTTTGGGAGATATAGGTTTGAATCTCTATAGAAAATGGTAAAGCTTTAATTCAATTAAAAGCTAGCCTCATGGCAGCCACAAAACACTTGTCAATTGTTGCAAAATCCTATCTGGCTCTCTAATGTCCTTTAGGGAATCTGCCAAATTACCCAGTCTGGTCAACATGTGATTCCAGACCCTCAACAATGTGGCTGCCCATTAACTGCCCTAAGGATAGGCAATAAATGCCAGTGAGGTCCACATCCTATGAATTAATTGAAAAAATAACTGCCTTTGTAAATGATTCTTTTTAAAATTAAAAAAACGGAGAAAATTCTCCATTGGTGGAAGTGCCATCTTCTTACTGAAAGGATCAACTGTGATTCAGTCTTAAATTGGCACTGAATTGAACCAATCCATACGACACAAGAATTCAAAGGATTTTTGGTGGATTGCTTACCAAAATGAACAGGAACGTGAATGGCAATAGTCAGTAAGTTAAGTTGATTTTGGCAAGAATAGAACACAAAATATCACAAAATGATAATGCCTCAGTGTAAAAGACTGATATAAGATGAACAATTCTGTGCGAGAGCAGTAATATCCAGACAGCAGTGCAGAAAGGAATAAAATCAAACTGACACCTTGCTTAAGGCATCTGAACTATAAAAAAAGTCTAACATTAGTTACGCTGGACAAGGGAAGGCCCCAAGGGAGTTTTAAAAAAGAAAGAATTTGCATTCACATATCACCTTTCATAACCTTAGGACATACTCCTCAGTCAGTGAATCACAGTGGACGTGTATTCTCTTTTGCATGTCAAGAAATGAAACAGTCAATACTTGAGAAAAGAAGATCTTTTTTTGCAGCCTGGACAGTAACGTTGTAAAACAGATTATCTCTCCAGTTTAGAACCTGACCAATCCACCTCATTGATCTGCTCCACCAGATTGTCAGCTATGTGAGAAGGTGGAGAATTACCCCTGTGATAAAGTGTTGCATTAAGGTGTGAGAGTATTCTGTTCCCAAATGTCACACATTGAAATCCAAAATTACTGCATTCAATATTGATGTATGAATAATTTATTTATCTCACATTTTTGTCAGATTTTCCAGCATATCTTAGTCGAAATGCCAATCCATTTATTTGTATATATTCCATCTGTTATACGTGTCTCAACAGCATGTTAGGTCATGCATTTGCCCATTAGTAGAGATGGTCAGATTTAGCACTAAGATAAATCTATATTAATAAATGCAAAACTTGGTAATGTTGTAGGAAGATATTAAAATTCATTAACAACAAAAACAGTGCCGGTCAAAAAGGGTTCTTGAGACTAGCTTTGGCTTAAATGGAGCTCATGCAATATATTCTTTTCTGTCATGTTTTCCTTCATTACTTGGAACAGAAGTCCATTAAGCAATATGCAATGTTGAAAGAAAGCTTTTCAGTATGATAACTGATCACTAAACTCTGTCGGCCCATTTTTTAAGAAGTCTATTAGCTGATGTTATTGTTTGTGACTTTTCATTTGACATGATTCATGACATTTAACAGCACTCAGTTCATCAATTCTCCAGATCCTTCAGCCACCTGTCTTGCAAAATTACCTTCTTCAAGAATGAGTCTCTTCTGGATTTTTCACTCTCATCTGCACACTCAATTAGTGCACATCTGTTGCAATCCAGCAGCTCCCAGAAACATACTTGTGTGGATACTGTTGCCATGGTTGCTTGTCTTTCCACCAAGATTTGCCTCAAGTGCCTGAACATAGAATTACTGCAAAATTACTGTATCCTATTATCCTTGCGAACACAGCAAAGGTGACAGATAAATTACTAATTCATGGATTATAAAATTGTATATATCATAGTTTGTGAGAAGATTTGTAGCTCGGGTGCTCGTTGTTGTGGTTCTGTTCGCCAAGCTGGGAATTTGTGTTGCAGACGTTTCGTCCCCTGTCTAGGTGACATCCTCAGTGCTTGGGAGCCTCCTGTGAAGCGCTTCTGTGGTGTTTCCTCCGGCATTTATAGTGGTTTGTCTCTGCCGCTTCCGGTTGTCAGTTCCAGCTGTCCGCTGCAGTGGTCGGTATATAGGGTCCAGGTCGGTGTGCTTATTGATTGAATCTGTGGATGAGTGCCATGCCTCTAGGAATTCCCTGGCTGTTCTCTGTTTGGCTTTTCCTATAACAGTAGTGTTGTCCCAGTCGAACTCATGTTGCTTGCCATCTGCGTGTGTGGCTACTAAGGATAGCTGGTCTTGTTGTTTTGTGGCTAGTTGGTGTTCATGGATGTGGATTGTTAGCTGTCTTCCTGTTTGTCCTATGTAGTGTTTTGTGAAGTCCTTGCATGGGATTTTGTACACTACATTGGTTTTACTCATGCTGGGTATCGGGTCCTTCATTCTGGTGAGTTGTTGTCTGAAAGTGGCTGTTGGTTTGTGCGCTGTTATGAATCCTAGTGGTCGCAGTAGTCTGGCTGTCAGTTCTGAAATGCTCCTGATGTATGGTAGTGTGGCTAGTCCTTTGGGTTGCGGCATGTTCTTGTTCCGTTGTCTTTCCCTTAGGCATCTGTTGATGAAATTGCACGGGTATCCGTTTTTGGCGAATACATTGTATAGGTGTTTTTCTTCCTTTTTTTGCAGTTCTGGTGTACTGCAGTGTGTTGTGGCCCTTTTGAACAGTGTCTTGATGCAACTTCTTTTGTGTGCGTTGGGGTGGTTGCTTTCGTACTTCAGGACTTGGTCTGTGTGTGTGGCTTTCCTGTATAGCTTTGTGGTGAATTCTCCGTTAGGGGTTCTCTGTACCATCACGTCTAGGAATGGGAGTTGGTTGTCCCTTCCTTCCTCTCTAGTGAATCGGATTCCTGTGAGTGTGGCGTTGATGATCCGGTGTGTGTTCTCTATTTCTGTGTTTTTAATGATTGCAAAGGTGTCATCCACATATCTGACCCAAAGTTTGGGTTGAATTTGCGATAAGACTGTTTGTTTTAATCTTTGCATTATGGTAACGATCCGTATCCATGAACACCAACTAGCCACGATACTACACGACTAGCTATCCTTAGTAGCCACACACGCAGATGACAAGCAACATGAGTTCGACTGGGACAACACTACTATTATAGGACAAGCCAAACAGAGAACAGCCAGGGAATTCCTAGAGGCATGGCACTCATCCACAGGTTCAATCAATAAGCACATCGACCTGAACCCTATATACCGACCACTGCAGCGGACAGCTGGAACTGACAACCGGAAGCGGCAGAGACAAACCACTATAAGTGCCAGAGGAAAGATCACAGAAGCGCTTCACAGGAGGCTCCCAAGCACTGAGGATGTCACCTAGACAGGGGACGAAAAGTCTGCAACACAAATTCCCAGCTCGGCGAACAGAACCACAACAATATATATATCATAATTTGAAAGTAAACACTTATTTTCATTTTTAAAAAAATTGTAGTGTGGCTTAGTGTCACATCTGATCGATATTTTGCAAAAGCAAAACAACGCAACTGTAAGAGAAGCATTGGGAAATCTTTGAATTTCATTTCAGTTCATAGTCTTTATATACAATATAAGTAACTAGGATTTGAAGCACTATTTACTTATTAAAAGTATTTGTGGTGGCCTGATATGACATAAGACTCCAGCATTTTTCAGGGGAAGTCCTTGCAGGGGGCATATATATCATATCAAACAACACTGAGCATTGCAATAAAGAAATACATCTCTTCCTCAAAGTAGCCATGGTTACTTTTTTAGTCCACTTGCAACCTACATGAATAAAACTAACACTAACAAGAGTTCCTGAATATTGCTGTGCATAATAGAAACGAAAGGATCTAAGAGTTTCCTGTTTAGTTGGAAAAATGTATTATATCAATTGAAGTAGTGTATTATACATGTAATTTGGAACACTATATCAGAATGAGCAGCATGATGATATAACATTTTAGCAATTTAACATACAGTTAGCTTCTAAGAAACTGAACTACTAGAATTTCACCATATTATTGTGTGATGACACTTCAAACCAGCAATCGATATTTTTTTCCATAAGGCAGAGGGAGCTAGAGTGCAGTTGATCTTAAACGCGTAGGAATCAACACTTGACTCTCCTTCAGCAAAGGAAATACGATTAGTTGGAAATGTCTAATGTCCCTAATGTGCTCACTTTCAGCAGATGTATTAATTAAATATTACTGTCTCCAAATGCCTGTCTTGGTGTCATAATTTATTATGTCCAATCGTTTTAGCACTGTCTAAGTGAAGAAAGCTGACCTCCCTCAGAGCAAGTACTAGATTTTCTCTACATCCTGCTGTTAATACACAATTCTTACACATTTCTATACAGTGAAACCTGTCCTTCCACTCACCTTGATTAAAAAGCCATCTGTCTAAAGCACTCAATTTGTGTCAGAAGCAACGGGCTATTAATCTAATTAAAGCTGCAGTGCCCATATTTCACAGAAATATGTACTCCAATGAATAAAGCTTCACTAAATTCAATTCTAATGAACAAACAAAGCAAAAACGATCAAACACTTTATTGTGGCAAGCTTTTAGAAAGAAACGTACAGCCCCATTTATATTTTGCTTTTATTTAATGTAAATATGGATACTCTTGCCCCTAACATTCAAACAACACAAGATACTGGAGGCTAAATTCTCTCTTGACATTCTTTAGCTAATTGCTAGCGCTTCCTTCATTTATGAATCCCGTGCTTTTTCTGTCCCAGATGCAGCAGGTGGTGAACGTACTGAGCTCACCACAGTTAACAGGAACACCATTATTTGTGAATCTTATCTGGCACGCACCAAAAACCACAAACAGGAAAATGTTCCTCCCTTCCTCAGAAAGAAGCTGCACAGGAGCGTTCAGTTATGAAGTTCGTTTGTTGAGTTTTATGCAATTACATAAAGGTGCTGGCTGCATTACTAAACTCATGTGCCACAGGCTGTTTTGTTCGGCTGATAAAATAATATTTACCATCATAACGTTTCAAAATTATTTGTATTCTTTACATGGTGATAACAGAATGCATTGAACATTTAAGCACCAGCAGCTGTTTCCTCTTCATCTGCATGCAATGCAGAAAATGGAGTGCTAAACAGCAAATGTTCCCTTGGCAACCACTTTGCTACTAATGGACAAGCAAGATAGAATCGTCATTAACAACAACATCTAGTCACAACTTGACAATAACTGCTGAAACCATGATTATTTCACTGTTTTCATATGTTGGCCCAGGTCAAAATGTCATTTTTTTTTGTTACATCCACTTAATCTGGCATTCTTATTCCTCTAATGTTTTCTTTGATGTTTCCAATTTGTATTTCCCCCTGCTTAAGCCTCAGCAACTCAGTTTGTGATGATAGTTTAGATTAGATTACTTAGATTACTTACAGTGTGGAAACAGGCCCTTCGGCCCAACAAGTTGAACCCGGGTCTCTGGCGCTGTGAGGCAGCAGTGCTAACCACTGTGCCACTGTGCCGCCCACAAGTTGGTAGTTCCAATTGACAGCAATCATTTTTTAATTTTGCTTTTCATTCATGGTATGGCCGTTCGCATTTTTGTTTTTCCCTAAATATTCTTGGGACACCACAGCAAGTAAGCTTCCTTCTCAAAATGCTACAGCCTATATGATTTAGATACAGAGGAACCTCGATTATCCAAAGGAGGATTTCGCTCGGTTAATCGAATACCGGATATTCGATGCCGGATAGCATAGTTAGACACGCATTGGGACCTTGTGATTGTATTCGGATGACCCAAAGTTCGGTTAATCGAATGCTGGATAATCAAGGTTCGTCTGTATACCACAAACTTTTTAAGGAGGGAATGCCAGGATTTTAATTCAGCAAAGTAAAGAAGTGACAATATAGCTCCAGGAGGTGTGATGGGTAATTTGGGGCAAGTGCGTAGATAGTGGTTTTTCCATGTGCATGCTGTTACTGTTCTTTTTAGTCTTAGAGGAAATTGATTTAAGAGGTGCTGTCGAAGGAACCTTAGTAAGCAGCTTCAGTGAATCTTGTAGATAGTGCACACTGTAGTATTTTGATAATGGAGTGAACAATCAATAAGGTATCAGTCAACTGAGTTCATAGAATCTCTCCGAAGAGCATCCCACCCAGATGCATGCCACTACCCTCTCCCTGTAACCCTGCATTTCCTATGGCTAATTCACCAAGCCTGTACATTTTTTGACTGTGGGAGGAAACTAGAGTACCCAGAGGAAACCCATGCTGGCACACGAAGAATGTGCAAACTCCACACAGAGAATTACCTGAGGTTGGAATTGAACCTGGGTCCCTGCACTGTGAGGCAGCAGTGCTAACCGCTGAGCCATCACGCCACCCACATTCCTAGATGATGCTGCATTCCTAGATGATGCTGCATTTCTTCTTATGATCTCAACTGATATTACTGGATAAGACAAATCCCAGAATGACATCTGCCTTGATAGGCTGTTTTCATTTTCTTGGATGTAACAAGGTGGGATTTCAGTGAAACACAAACAAGCAATGCTGCTGATTCATGTTTAATAATAAAACAGAAGTTTATTCTGCAAAGAAAAAAAGAAAATCTAATAGAACAAATGAACTACTTACAAATAACACATGTTTAAAGGTTTTGAAACATCTGGTAAAAATACAATCCCACGAAGGCCAACAGTGTTGCATTACAGTTTTCAAACACCAAAGAGAATGCCCTTCTCTATCCCACACTGTGTTTGACTAGCTGTAGTTTCAATTCCAAGTCCTGAAAATTTGATAGGTACTTCCTTGTTTTATGATAGAGCTGAGCTTAGACTTTCTCAATTTCACATAACACCTTCAGGGTTTCGACCAGATGCTTCTGATCTGGAACTTTTAAATGAAACTCTGTACTATGAGGTAACTTTTCTTAATAGTCCTAAATGGAACAACCCAGCCTGTCTAGTTTTCTACAGTAAACAATTTTCCAGATTAACACCCTTATCAAGAAAAATAAGTCTTCTTCACCTCTGCCTTAAATGGCCATTGCTCTGAAGTTATGCTCCCTATTCCTAGATTGTAGCACAAGGAGGAATAACCTCTCTACTTTTAGCTTGTCAAGTCCCCAAATAATCTTCTATTAATCAATAAGGTCTCCTCTCACTTTTCTAAACACAAATTAATACAAGCCCAACCGACTCAACCTCTCCTCATAAGAAAACTACTCCAATATAAAATCAACCTTGTGAACCTTTTCTGTACAACGTCTGACGTTATGATTTAGATATGTGAACCAAAACTGTTCACAGGAATCCAGCTGTGGCCTTCCATACTTTTGTAATGCCTCCTTACATTTATACTCAATTCCACTTGAAATAAAGATCCTCAGTCAATTTGCCTTCCCTATTCCCTGCAAACTTTGGGTGCTAACTGTTCAATCATTCATGCACGAGGATCTTCAAATCCTTCTCTGCTACGCCTTTATACAGTCTTCTCCATTTAAACTAAATTGTTAGACTGTTAAATAGTGAGGAGAATAGTTGTAAACTGACGGAAGATATCATCAGACTAGTCAGCTGGACAGAACAGTGACAAATGGAATTCACCTTGAAAAAGTGTGAGTTGATGCACTTGAGGAACACTAACAAGGCAATGAATGGTTGGACCCTGGAAAATATTGAAGATCAAAAGGACTGTTGTACGCATATCCACAAATCCCTGAAGGTAGCAGGCCAGTTAGACAAGGTAATTACTTAAATAACAACTTTAATTGCGACTAAGAGGCACATCGTACAAGAGCATGTTGCTCCTATGATTGCCACTGGCAGAGAGTGGAACTGATATATACTGCTAAAATTCCAATACTTACTAGTTTATCACTCCACACAGACAATGATTTCAAGCGAGCCACAGACCTTTGTTGAGAAAACCCCAAAGAAGACAGCAGAATCATGATGTGAATGACACAAACTCGATGTGGTTTTCTCTGCTTCAACTTGTTTATCAGCCACATCTAGCATTGACTTTTCTGCAATTACTTCTATTTTACCATCTTATTGGGTGTTGAGTGGTTCCATTTGGTGAACTCCCGGGCATCCAAAGTGGTGTGTTTTATTGTTTGATGTTTTGCTCTGGGGAATATAATTATCGAATGTGTGTGCATTTTCAGCTGGATAGTTTGTGAAGAAAGGCACTGGATTAGCAGTCCATGAACAACTCAAAGAAAATTTCACATGACATAAGAGGAAGCGGCTGGAGGTCTTAGAAAATATAAAGGTGGATAAATCTCCAGGTCCTGATCAAGTGTATCTCAGCATGTTGTAGGAAGTTTGAGAGGAAATTGCGGGGCCCTTAGCAGAAATATTTGTATCATCAATAAACGTGTGTGAAGTACCAAAGGAGTGAAGGGTGGCTAATGTTGTTCCCATCATTTAAGAAAAGCTGTAAGGAGGAGCCTAAGAACTACAGACCTATGAGTCTGACATCGGTGGTAAGTAAATTGTTCAGGGTGATTCTGAAAGATAGGATTTACATGCATTTGGAGAAGCAAGGACTGATTAGAGATAGTGAGCATGGCTCGCGAGGAAAATCATGTCTCGCAAACTTGATTGTGTTTTTTAATGAAGTAACCGAAAAGATTGATGAAGGCAGAGCAGCAGATGTTGCTTTCTTGGCGGAGATTTTGCATGGTAGACTTATTAATAAAGTTCAATCACATGGTATTCAGGGTGAGCTTGCCCATTGGATACAAAATTGGCTTGATGGTAGGAGACGGAAGATGGTGGTGGAAGGTTGGTTTTTGGACTGGAGGTCTGAGACCAGCGGTGTTCCACAGGGATTGATGCAGGATCCACTTTCATTTGTCATTTATCTAAATTATTAGGATGAGAATGTAGGAGGTATGGTTAGTAAGTTTGTGGAAGACTCCAAATAGTTGTGGTATAATCAACAGTGACTGAGCCAAGGAGTGGGAGATGGAGTTTAACTTGGATAAACTTGGATATTTCATTTTGGTAAAACAAACAAGGAAAGGACTTATACAATTAATGGTAGGGTCCCAGGTAATGTTGTAGTACAGAGGGACCTAGGGGGTTCAGGGATGTAATTCTTTGAAAGTTGTGTTACAGGTGGACAAGGTGGCTAAGAAGGTATTTAGCACAATTGCCTTCATGTTGAGGTTGTACAGGATGTTGCTGAGGTTCCTTCTGATCACCCTGTCATAGGACGGCTATTACTAAACTGGAGCTGGTTTAGAAAAGATTTACCAGGATGTTGCTAGGAATGGAAGGTTTGAGATATCCAAATAGACTGAAAAGGCTGGGACTTTTTTCACCAGAGCATTGGCTGTTGAGGGGCGACCTTTGTGAGTTTTATAAAATCATGACGGGCATGGATAAAGTGAATGATAAGCGTCTTTTCCATAGGGAAGGGGAGTTCAAAATTAGCAGGCATATTTTTTAAGGTGAGAGGAAAAAGATTTAAAAAGGACATGAGGGGCAACTCTTCTGTACAGCGAGTGTTTCTTGTGTGGAATGAACTGCCAGCTGAAGTGGTGGATGCAGCTACAGTTACAACATTTAAAAGACATTTGGATGCATTCATGAATAGAAATAGTTTGGAGGGATACGGGCCAAGTGCAGGCAGGTGGGACTTATTTAGTTTAGGCATGGCCGCTGTGGACCTTTTGGACTGAAGGGTCTGTTTCCACGTTATATGTCTCTGTGACTCTATGACTATATAATTAAACCACTGCTAATTGGCCTATGCTGGTGCATGTATTCATCAAATGTAAGTGGAAATAGTTATAGTTCACCTTCATTATTTCTTATCTATACATTTTTAAGCAATACCTTTAGGTTTATTGAAGTATTTCTAAATCATTTTCATTAGTTGATCATGCATTGCTGAAAAGAAACATGTGGACTCTGACAACCACTTTCCTCTTGCTCAGTTTGGATCTTTTTCACTCAAATTATTTTTCTTACAAATTGTTCTAATGAGTGCAAAACCAAAAGCTTCAACAAAATTTGGCTTTTACTCAACAATATTCAAGTGCTTTACTTCCAAACAACTAATTAATGAAATCTGAGAATTATCAGTGATGAAGGAGGCCAATCAGCCCAACATGCCTGTACTGGTTCTCCAATGAGCATTAAGACTTTGTGCCACTTGTTTTCCTTTTTCACATGCTGTTCCACACCGATCCTTTCAAGTTAATGTTCAGTGCCTGTCTGAATGGGTCAGTTCAACCTATCTCCAACCCAGATCTGACACTCATTGTGTAAAGATCTTTCTCACATCACATTTGCTATGTTTGCAAATCACTTTAAATCTGTGGGATGTTATTTTTTATCCTTTTGCAAATTGGAACAGTTTCTTCTTGTCTAGACTATGTAGACTTTGCATGAATTTGAAAAATTATACCAGACCTTCTCTTAGCTAGTCTGTCCAATGAGAATAAACCCAACCTCTCCAATCAATGCTAATAACTGGAATATCTCATCTCTGGAACCATTTTTTAAAAAAATCCCAACTGCACTCTCTCCAACATGTTCACATCCTTCCTATTGTATAGTGCGCAGGACAGTATACAATATGTCAGGTGAGGTCTAACAATTATCTTGTATAAGTATAGCATAACCATCTTGCACTTTGTACTTGTTGACGAGTACTTGATTAAGAGGGGGGAATACAGTAAAAGGATAAGCTTGCAAACTGATTCTAAAAGTTTCTGTAGGTGTGTGAAGAGGAAAGGATTACCAAGACAAATGTAGGTCCCTCATAGTCAGAAACATGGAAGGTACAATTGGGATCAAAGAGATGGCCAACCAATTAAATGAATCATTTGCTTCAGTTTTCTCAAAGAAAGATGCTAATAACATCTGAAAAATATTGGGAGCATAGGATTTAGTGAAGGGAAGGATTTAGAGAAATCAGTATTAGTAGGGAAATGATATTGGGGAAATTGGTGGGATTAACGGATGATAAATCCCAGTATCTGATTCATTGACTTCACAGAATGGTTAATAAAGTGGCCCTAAAAGTAGAAATTCCACTTGTGGACATCTTCCAAAATTCTATAGACTGGAATATGGCTAATGTAACCCCATTGTTTAAAAAAAATGAGCTCGAGAACAAACGGAATTATAGATTAACCTGACATCAGCAGAAAGAAAATTCTTGAGTCGATTATGCAAGATTTAACAGCAGACTACTTGGGAAACAATAAGAGGATCAGAGATTGAGCATGGATTTCTGAAAGGGAACTCATGCTTGATAAGTCTATTGGAATTTTCAAGAATGTAATAGTAGAATTGACAAAGGGGAAACAGTGGATGTGGACCAGTAAGCTTTGCACAGTCAGGAGGTAGAGATCACATTCGGACTGAGGCACAGCCCAAGTCAGTGTATAATTCAGGCAATTTGGAGGCAGTGTAGGAATTCAGTGCAAAGGAAAAGAAGTGCTATTTGCTTTTTTTGGTTTATAGTTTGCAAGTTTTTTTTTAACAGGATAAATTGAAGCCCAGGATCAGAGACCCAACATAAAACAAAGATTGACACACAGTAAAAGTGTAAATTAACATGAGTTGGTAACAGCTGCTAATTTGACTATGTATAGATCATTCTGCTACACTGCGTGTTTTGTTAATACAAATTATCTATGAAGCTATTGATGAATTGGCGACATCATTTCTAAAGTGCAAACTTTTAATATGTGTGTTGGCTGCCATGCGATTATATCGCCAACACTTTAAGCGCTGTTTCGAAAGCAAGATTTTTCTATAACACGGGATTGGAAGAATGCAATCATCATATTATAAAAGAGCTATCTGTATTTTAAATTATTCTCAAATGTAAGATAAATAGAAGAAACATGGACTGATTAAAAATGAAAAGACCAGTAGGAAATTAGAAAAATATTAAGAGCTATATAAGTAAAATAGAGATGCAGGGCCTGGTGATTTGTTGTACCTGCATGAAATGGGAGCTGGTGGTTCCCACCGTTTTTCATACTGACCACATCTGTAGTGAGTGTAGGAACTCTGCCTCAGAGTTGATGAGCTGGGTTCTGAGCTTCAAATAGTGCAACACATTAGAGAGAGGGACAGTTATCTGGGCGCCGTGTTTCAGGAGGCAATCACACCATTTGGATTAACCAACTTGAATTTGGTCAGTGATCAGGGATAGAATGGTACGACAACAAGTGAGGCAGGTAATGCAGATGGAGTCTCAGCCTTTGAGGTTGTCTAACAGGTTTGGGATTCTTGCTCCCCCTGTGTAGATGAGAGTGGGATGATGGGCAAACTGACCAAAGCACCATGGTACAGGAAGCCATTCAAGACAATGGAGAAAAAAGAAACATAGTTGTAATCAGGGATGGTATGATCAGGGGAATAGACACTGTTCTCTGTGGCCAGGATCAAGAGTCTCAATGGCTCTGTTACTAGCCTGGTGCCCCACTTCAGGATATTTCATCTGGGCTGCAGAAGAATTTGGAATGATCCACGTAGGGATCAATAATATAGGTAGAAAGAGGAAAGACAATTTGCTGAGGGAATGTGAGCAGCTAGGGGAAAAGTTAAAATGTCAAACCAAAAAGATAATAATCTCTAGGTTACCACCTGAGCCACGTGCTAATTGGTATAGCATTAACAAGATTAAGGAAGTGAATGTGTGGCTCAAAGATTGATGTGGGAGAAATGAGTTGAATTCATGGAACCAGCACTGGGAAGGAGGGAGCTCTTCTGATAGGATGGGCACCACCTCAATCATGCTGGGACAAGAGTCCAGGAGAATTGTATAACTAAAGGCGGCACGGTGGCACAGTGGTTAGCACTGCTGCCTCACAGCGCCAGAGACCCGTGTTCAATTCCCGCCTCAGGCGACTGACTGTCTGGAGTTTGCACATTCTCCCCGTGTCTGCGTGGGTTTCCTCCGGGTGCTCCGGTTTCCTCCCACAGTCCAAAAATGTGCAGGTCAGGTGAATTGGCCATGCTAAATTGCCCGTAGTGTTAGGTGCAGGGGTAAATGTAGGGGAATGGGTCTGGGTGGGTTGCGCTTCGGCGGGTCGGTGTGGACTTGTTGGGCCGAAGGGCCTGTTTCCACACTGTAAAGTAAAGTAATCTAAAACTGTAGATCAGGCTTTGAGGGGTGGTGGGCTGGGAGGTTTGAAGTGGGCAGGTCAGTTGCATGGAAAGTTGTAAAAAGTATGATCGCAAGTTAGTGATGGAGCTGATTGTTTTCAGAAAATAAAAGGAAGAATGTGTGAATGTCGTATTGAAATATCATAATTAGATTAGATTAGATTACTTACAGTGTGGAAACAGGCCCTTCGGCCCAACAAGTCCACACCGCCCCGCCGAAGCGCAACCCACCCATATCCCTACATTTACCCCTTACCTAACACTACGGGCAATTTAGCATGGCCAATTCACCCGACCTGCACATCTTTGGACTGTGGGAGGAAACCGGAGCACCCGGAGGAAACCCACGCAGACACGGGGAGAACGTGCAAACTCCACACAGTCAGTCGCCTGAGGCGGGTATTGAACCCGGGTCTCTGGCGCTGTGAGGCAGCAGTGCTAACCACTGTGCCACCCACAAAAGTCCACACCGATCCACCCTCAACATTTGCTCCTTTACCTAACACTACAGGCAATTTAGCATAGCCAACTTACCTAACCTGCACATTTTTGGAGTGTGGGAGCAAACCCACGCAGACACAGGAAGAATGCGTTAACTCCACACAGTCACCTGAGGCAGGAATTGAACCCGGGTCTGTGGCGCTGTGAGGCAGCAATGCTAACCATTGTGCCACTGAGCTGGAATACACTTAAAGGCTTTGTATCTTAATGCACAATGCATTCAGAAGAAGATAGATGAACTGACAGCGCAAAACAAGGTAAATAAATATGATCTCATAGCCATTATGGAACCAAGGTTACAAAGATATTAAATGTGGGAACTTAACATGCAGATATATTTGATCCTTTGGAAAGACAAAAGTGATGGTGTTGCACTATTAATAAGAGATGAAATTAGGATCATTGTGAGAGACAATCTCGGCTTGAATGATGTAGAGTCCATTTAGAGAGAGGGAAAAAAAACAAGGTTAGGAGGACAGTGATAGGAATAGTGTACAGACTCTCATTCATAGCCACTCTGGGAAAGCCTACAAATCAACAGATAATAGGTACATGTAAAAAAAAATAGAATAATAACTATGGGTGACTTTAATCTTTATGTTAAATAGGTTAATCAAATTGGAAATGATGGTTCTGACAAAGTGAGAAGTCACATGACACCAGGTTCTCGTCCAATACGTTTATTTGAAATCACAAGCTCTCAGAGCTCCTTCATCAGGTAAAGTCCAGAACAACGCTCCAAAAGCTTGCGATTTCAAATAGACCTGTTGGACTATAATCTGGTATCGTGTGACTTCTAACCCAGACCAACACCGGCAATTCCACATCATGTGACAAAGTGATCAGAGAGTGCAGGCTATTTTCGATCTAGTAATGAGTAATGAGGTTGGTTTAATAAATGACCTCAGTGTGAAGGATCCCCTAAAAATTAATGAATTTAGTATTCAGATCGAGAATGAGAAATTTGGGTAGGAAATAATTGAATTTAACTTAAATAAAGGGGATTACAATGAGATGAATATAAAGTTAGCTAAAGTGAACTGGACAGATAGATTAGCAGGAAAGACAGTTAGAAAGCAATGGCAGAAACTTAAAGAGGTAATTCATGATTCTTGGCAAGAATAAATTCCAGTAAGAAGGAAAGATTTTAAGAGAAGGATAAACTAGCCACGGCTAACTGTGGAAGTTAAAGAGTTTTAAGTTGAAAGAAACAGCATGAAAGAGAACTGAAGTCAGTGATAGCACTGAAGATGGAGATAAATTCAGAATCCAGCAGAACAGGACTAAAAAGATAATGAGGACAGAGAAAATAAATAACAAGAGGAAACTAGTGAGGAAAATAAAAACTGACAAAGAGATTCTTTAAATTTGGAGGAAGAATGTTGTGAAATTTGAAAGGGTTCAGAAAGGATTTATAAGGAAATTGCCAGATCTGGAGGATTTGAGCTACAGGGAGAGGTTGAATAGGCTGGAGCTGTTATCCCCAGACTGTTGAAGGCTGAGGGGTGACCTTATAGAGGTTTATAAAATCATGAGGGGCATGGATAGGATAAATAGACAAAGTCTCTTTCCTGGGGTGGGGGAGTCCAGAACTAGTGGGTCTAGGTTTAGGTTGAGAAGGGCAAGACTTTAAAATTGACCTGAGGTGCATTGTTTTCACGTAGAGAGTGGTACATGTATGGAATGATCTGCCAGAGGAAATGATGGAGGCTGGTACAATTACAATGAAAAGGAAGGGTTTAGAGGGATATGGGTCAAGTACTGACAATTGGGACTAGATTAGGTTAGGATATTTGGTCAGCATGGGCAAGTTGGACCAAAGGGTCTGTTTTTGTTCTATACATTTCTATGACTCTATGCCTTGAAAAAGGAAGAGAAGTCAAAGTGAATATAAGCTGCTTAGAAAACGAATCTGGGGAGATGGTTCTGGGGTGAAAATGTGTTGCTGGAAAGGCGCAGCAGGTCAGGCAGCATCCAAGGAGCAGGAGAATGAAGAAGGGCTCATGCCTGAAACGTCGATTCTCCTGCTCCTTGGATGCTGCCTGACCTGCCGTGCTTTTCCAGCAACACATTTTCAGCTCTGATCTCCAGCATCTGCAGTCCTCACTTTCTCCTAGATGGTTCTGGGGAACATGGAAATGGCAGAGGAGTTAAACAGATATTCTGCATCAGTTTTTATGGTGGAAGATACTTAGAACATCCCATTAATACTAAAGAGTACAGAGTAGGAATTAAATGCCATCAGCAACACTACAGAAGTAGCACTGAACAACTGAGGATGCAAAGATCATGGGAGGGTGCTGTGTGAGGACGATGTGGAGTTGTTTAAATATGATTGCATAAGTTGAGTGAATGGGCAAATACCATATTTATGAAGTATAATTTCAATAAATATTACATTATATACTTTGGTGGTAAAGACAGGAATGCAGGTTATTACCTGAATGGTAATAGATTGGGAAAGTGTGTGGGGGGGAGTGCAACAAGACCTGGTATCCTTGTACACCAATTATTGAAAGCAAGCATTGCAAGTGCAACTGGCAGTGAAAAAAGCAAATGGTATATTGGCCTACATAGTGAGGGACTTGGTTACAGGAGCAAGTCTGTCTTGCTGGAAAAGCGCAGCAGGTCAGGCAGCATCCAAGGAACAGGAGAATCGACGTTTCGGGCATAAGCCCTTCTTCAGGAAGGGCTTATGCCCGAAACGTCGATTCTCCTGTTCCTTGGATGCTGCCTGACCTGCTGTGCTTTTCCAGCAACACATTTTCAGCTCTGATCTCCAGCATCTGCAGTCCTCACTTTCTCCTCAAGTCTATCTTGCAGCAATTATGCAGGAGAAAGTGAGAACCACAGATGCTGGAGATCAGAGTTGAAGAGTGTGACGCTGGAAGAGCACAGCCAGTCAGGCCACATCCGTTGTATGGAGAATCGATATTTCAGGCATTATCTCTTCATCAGGAATGAGCAATTATACAGGGCTTTGGTGAGACCATACCTGGAGCACTGTTGGTCTCCTTATCTGATGAAGGATTTTCTGGCTATGGAAAGAGTGCAAGAAAATTTTATCAAACTGATTCCTGGGATGGTAGGACTGATATATGAAGAATGATGGGACCAGCTAGGACTATAATTGTTGGATTATAGAAGAAGCTCGTAGAAACTTATAAAATTCCAACAAGACTTGACAAAGTGAATGCAGAGAGGTTGTTCCAATGATCAAGGGATTCAGAACCAAGGGTCAAAGTCTAAGGATGAAAGATAGGCCATTTAGGATTGAGATGAGGAAAACTTTCTTCATCTAGAGAGTGCTGAGCCTGTGGAATTCTCTGCTAAAGAAAGCAGTTGAGGCCAAACATTGAATACTTTCAAGAAAGAGCTTGATGTATTTCAATGTCAATGGCTGGTTAAAGGAATCAAATAGGAAGTGGAGAAAGAGTGAACAGGTACTGAGTTGGATGATCAGCCATGATTTTATTGAATGGCACAGCAGGCTTGAAGGGCTGAATGGCCTACTCCTGCCCATACTTTCTACATTTGTATTTTTCTATGCCCCTATTTATAATGCCCAGGATACTGAATGCTTTATTAACTGCCCTCTTTACCTGTTCTTCAGAGATTTATGCCCACATATTCCCAGGTATCTCTGCTGCTACCCTTCCTGAAGTATTTCACACCTACCTTATATTGGTTATCCAGATATTTCTGACCAAACTGCATCACTTTCACACTTCTCTGCATTGAATTTGACCCCCCAACTTTTTGCATGCTCCACCATCTTGTATATGTCCTTTTTAATTTCTACATTATCTTTCTCACAGTTTACAATGCTTCCAAGGTTCACATCTTCCCAAACTTTAAAATTGTCCCATACACTCAAGGATCTTGATCATTAGCTTATAACAACAAAAGCAGGATTCCCAATTAGATCATGGGAAACCCCTGCACACAGCTTCCCATAACCTGAAAAATATCCATTAACCCCATCCCTTTTTATAATCTGACCAGAGCTAATTTTGTATCCACATTGCTTCTGCCACTTTTATTCTGTGAGCTATCACTTTGCTCACAAATCTGTTTTGTGGCAGTGCCTTAAATGCCTTTTGAAAGTCTATGTATGTTACATCAAAAGTGCTACCCTGATCAAGCCTTTCTTTTATGTGTTCAAAACACTCCAGCAAATCAAAGACAATTTCCCCTTTCGAAATTTTCTTCCTAAAGAATCAATTTTTTCTCCTAGTCACTATTAGAAGACTGAGGTAAACTTAACTGACCCCCATATTGTACCTTAACTGGCAAAAATGCCTATCTAACTATTTGACAATAAAAAAAGTCATTCATACTTAATTATGGTTTGTCCAGTCAGACACTTTTGAACAGATGAAATGCCATCGACTGAGGAAGATAGGTTGTATTGACGAATGTTCCAATTTGTCACAATTGCCATAGTAGTCCATGCCCTGTCAGACCTAGTTTCCACTCTGGGTGAGGGAATAGGATAAATCCAGGTTTGCCACCACTGGAAGCAGATTAGAGACATATTTGGGTGCATTGGAATGACAATGTAATCTGTTTGAAGGTGTGACTTGAATCTTTGGGTGACTTGATAGAGGTGTACAAGATGATTAGGGGTTTAGATAGGGTTGACCGTGAGAACCTTTTTCCACGTATGGAGTTAGCTATTACGAGGGGGCATAGCTTTAAATTAAGGGGTGGTAGGTATAGGACAGATGTTAGGGGTAGGTTCTTTACTCAGCGAGTTGTGAGTTCATGGAATGCCCTGCCAGTAGCAGTGGTGGACTCTCCCTCTTTATGGGCATTTAAGCGGGCATTGGATAGGCATATGGAGGATAGTAGGCTAGTGTAGGTTAGGTGGACTTGGATCGGCGCAACATCGAGGGCCAAAGGGCCTGTACTGCGCTGTATTCTTCTATGTTCTATGTTCTAAGCACATATTGCATGAGATGACTGTGGGTGGCAAAGCTTTTACTTTTGGTGCAGGGAGGGAGGTGTCCCAAGTGAGTGAGTAGGCAGTGCAGAGAGCATGTTCATAGAATCTCTGCAGCTAGGAAACAGGCCATTTGGCCCATCAGATC
Source organism: Chiloscyllium plagiosum (assembly GCF_004010195.1). Lineage (NCBI taxonomy): Eukaryota > Metazoa > Chordata > Chondrichthyes > Orectolobiformes > Hemiscylliidae > Chiloscyllium > Chiloscyllium plagiosum. The sequence continues at coordinate 105,450,419 of NC_057712.1, read as the reverse complement.
TACACTAACCCTCCAAAGAACATCCCAGCAGACCCATATCCCCTAACCTATCCCAGTAATCCTGCATTTCCTATGGTTAACCTCCCTCGCCTGCACATCCCTGAACACTATGGGTCAATTTAGCATGGCCAATTCACTTAACCTGTGCATCTTTGGACTGCAACAGGAAAGGAGAGCACCCAGAGGAAACACAGCAGGTACAGGGAGAACATGTAAACTCCACACAGACAGTTGGAATCAAACCCAGGTCCCTAGTGCTGTGAGGCAGCAATACTAACCACTGAGCCATCATGCCATTAGGGAAGATGCTATAGCCAATAGTGAAAGTGACAGAACATGAGTGTTTGTGGGAGATAGGTACATTAACAGAGTTGGAGTTATATGAGGTAATAGACAGAAGATAGTGACACTTGGGAATTGAGCTTCTTCTTACATTACTGGGCATTCCTCAAGATGGCTGAGACTGCACATATCTGGGTAGCAACCTCAAATTAGGCTCCATGGTCTGGTGTAATGGTTTTCCCTTCTGGTACTGTGGGAAGAAGAATTCTTGCCTCTATACCACCTTATCCAGCAGGACGTCCAGGTCCAGGTCCCTGTCCACAAAACAGTGCTTCAACTTTCCCATGCCTGACAAATCCTGAGCAAATGTCAGGAATCATGCAGGGCATCTCTAGACTGACGATGCTTGTTTGGGTCTGCAATGGATTTTTAAAGATGGTACAGGAGCTGGTGAGTTCCAGAATATCCGTATATTGAGGGGTGGGTGAGTTGTTCTAGAAAGGCCAGTAGTAAGGAAGGGCAGAAATGAACATGAGAGATGCCATAGGGGTGTGGTGGATAACTAATTAGGGGAGTTAGGTTTCACAGAGAGAAGCCCTCCAAAAAGGTTGACACAAACATAAGATGCAGGTTAAAGTGTCTGACAGTTCATGTGATTCCATTTTTGAGTGGCACTCACTCAATAACCTCAACTGTGGCAAGATTTAGACAAACAAACAGTTTCAGATTATCTTTTTGTTTTGCATTGTGGTTCATATACACTTGTGAGAAGATACATATATTGAATTTGTCTGGGTATTGTTCCCTTTCAATTAAATAAAACACGATGGAAGACTGTTCATTGGTGCACTCCTCGTGGCATTTCTTAATCAGAGGGGATTTGTTTTTTAGGAACGTAGGATAAATGCTTTGGGGTAACTGTTCACTAGCACATCCTTCATAATGCCTTGACCAATCAGCATCAGCTTGCCAACCAATCAGCACCCTGTTACTCATTCAGGATAAATTGTTTTTCCCATTGTTTGTTAGCATTCTTGTGTCAATCCTGATAGTTTTCATCAATAATAAAGTCCTGTATTGCCAAATTATTATAGTTCTATAGATTGGATTCTCCTTCAAGAGCTTTTATGGCTCTCAAAAAAATCTGTGACTCCTGCATTGTGGACTTAGGTCTTTGACACAAAAAAGTGGAGTTCGTCTAAACTTGGCACTGAATTCAAATGAGCCTAGTGAATTTAAGCTTCTATCGTGTATCAGTCACACCCTTTTCCATTTCCCTCTCTGTGTTATTGGGATCAGTTGGAAATGGTGGGGATGAGATGGTAGTGGTGGTGGGGAGGCGGGGTGGGGGGGGCGGTGAGAGGACGCAGAGAGATGGGATCTTCTGAGAATGCTTGACATTTTCAAATGTTGGTGGAACTTCTATGAGTCACAAAAATAATCTGTTAACCCTATTTCTCCATTTTCTCAGCAGCTAACTGACTTGTTGTGTATTTGCAGTATTTGTGTATTTATTACCTTTGAACACCTTTTCACTTTCATTTGTGCAGGCACATAATTTAACGTTAACAGGCTATGGTAATGACCTCCCATACCCAAATGACCATGCAATAACTATTCGAGTGGGGAATTCTATTCCTACACTAGGCAATTTATTCTGGATTACAGCTGACCTGCAGATATTTACTTTTATTTTCTATTGTGCTGCTGATTTTCCCAAGTTGCATACAGTACTAAAACGACAAAGCTCCCCATGCTCCTTTTATACTTTCTGGCAACAATCACATATTATTTCAGCTATTATTGCATCGTTTTCTGAATACAATGTAGTTTCCAGTTTATCAACAGCGTAACATTATAGAGCTGCTTTGCATGTCAAAATCCAAATTGTCAAATCAGTGCAACTTCCAATTAATATATTATTTGCACCAAGTCGAATTTCAGGCTTTCACCACACACCTTAGATTAAGAGACATATGCTCAGATTTTTTTTTGCCTTGTTGTAGGACAACTTGCACAAACAGTGATAATTTGCATACAGCTGGTAACGTGATGCCATTCCATGTTCTTGTGTTACAAATTAAACTCCTGTGCTAATCTCAATTCCACAGCTTGTTTCATCTCAGTTATAATGTTGGACAAGTTAGATTGCAGGAGATCTAGCTCATTAGATGCCAACTTTGAACTCAGCAGTTTAAAACAAATACTACTGAGCATTCAAAAGAGGCTGCCAGTGTACTATTAAGTAAAAGAAAATCCATTTAATAAATGATGAAAGTAAAAACAGGAATTCTATTTTATCAGATGGCAAAGTTAGAAAAGTATCATTAGAAATTCTGGAAAAAATATTCACATTCACATTATTCCTCTTATCACATTAATATACTGGCAAATATCCAAAGCTCAGTGAAAAGTCACCATTGTTCCTACCAGGAGGTTTCTCACTCAGGATGGCACAGCTGTAACCTGGGTGTATTTCTGTTCATCCATTAGGTTTTGCTTTTCTTTAGTTGGTATCTCTGATGCATCTAAAACAACCTTCAAACCAAACTCACTTTAACGTCAGAACAGATAGAAGTTCTGTAAACTCAGTTTTCAGCAGTTTTTTTTCCCTGGGTTTTCTCACTTGAGAGTTGAACATGGCAGCCTCCACTCTCCAGCATGCCTAGACAGACAATGACAGTTTTCTGGATTTTTTTTTGTCTCTCCCTGTATGCCTGGATGTCTGTTGCCTGGCAAAAGCACAGTCATTTCTTTCATATTATTTTATTTCATACAGCAGGATGGAACCTCTGAAATGAATTTCAAACCTGTTGACCCAGAGTAGCCCTCAGAAAGAACTCTCAGACTTTAATACACGACTTCACTTGTTGCCAACAAAGTAGAGAGCCGGGCAGTGAAGGAAGCAGAACGGAGGAGCCCGTTGGCCCACAAGCTTCATTCCTGCTGAAGAGCTTATGCTCGAAACATCAATTCTCCTGCTCCTCGGGTGCTGCCTGACCTGCTGTGCTTTACCAACACCACACTCTCGACTCTGTCCAGCATCTGCAGTGGAATAGTCAGGTGGTAGCCAGGAAAACAGGCAGGCAGGGAGTCAGGGATGAGGAATGTGGTGACAGGGACAGCCAGCAGCAAGGGGTCATCCAGTAGTGAAGGGATTGGCAGGATGGATGGTGCTAGAGCATTCGGAACGAGCACAATTCTGTTCTGTTTATGTTTACATTACTGTTACCACACAATGATAGCAACAACATCACTGATTTCCTGTCTGAATGCAATGGTAGGTGTTCCACCATCTTAATGCTCTGAACTCAAAGGCCTCTATAGGGGTGTTAAAACCTTATTAAAATGCCTCTAAACAAAACATTCCTCCAGCCTCCCCAATGCACTCCACACGCTGTCTCCTGATTATTATTACATAAAACTGAAAATATATATTAAACTCTGAGGTGTATGTTGTTCTTGACAATTTTGATAAGTGAACAGGTGAAGCTATTGAAATAAAATAATGCTTTCTGATAAATAATTTTAAGCAGGGAAACAGATTTGTAACCTGTTAGATTTTTCTGCAAACAATGAGCTGAGTGGATTCATTCCAAACAGTGTTTACTTCTCTGCTTCAGTTCATGATCATTCTGGCCAGCTACATACCAACATGAAAGCATGTTTCAAAAAAAGAATCAATACTTGCTAAAGGACTTGCTATTGAGCAGTAAGACGAGTACACGTTAGCTAATATTGAAACTATTAAGTGTAAAATGTTTCATCATTCTGAAGAAGCAAACTAAGAGGGTTTGAAATGACGATATCATTGCAGAAGAATTAAAATGGTGTTTGCCATTACATTGACAGGAATTACTTTTTGTTTTGGAAATGGATGGCTGAGGTGATCAGTCAACTGCACTGGTCTCTGCTCCCAAGAATGCTGTGCAATAAACTTCAAAGAGATGGATCTGGATCAAAGTTATTTATATTTATGTTTATGTTATGTGTTATGCATTACAGGTTTTCCAGTCATACTGTGATTGAAATGAGCTGAGTAAGACCTCTAAATGCTCTGCCGAGTTCAGTGCTGAGTTATTAGTCAGGAAGATCAAAGAGTCCAGCCAGTTCTACGTTCATTGAATCCAGACTAGCTTGATGGCTAGTCAGCATGAGCAGCATCATCTTTCCAACAACAGGAAGGCAGAAAAATAGCCTCAACAGTAATCTTGTAGAACACAGAGACCTAGGGGTTCAGGTACATAATGTTTTGAAATTTGCGCCACGTGTATACAGGGTGTTAAGAAAGCATTTAGCACGTTTGCCTTTATTGCTCAAACTTTTGAGTGTAAGAATTGAAATGTTATGTTGAGATTGTATAGGACATTGCTGAGGCCTCTGCTGGAGTACAGTGTTCAGTTCCGATCACTCTGCTGTAGGAAAGATATTATTAAACTGGAGAAGGTTCAAAAAAGATTTACAAGAATGTTGCTGAGAATGGAAGGTTTGAGTTATAAAGATAGGCTGAATAGCTAATACTTCTTTCATAGGACCGTAAGAGGTTGAGGGTTGATCTTATAGAGCTTTAATTCACTACAGTGTGGAAAAACGTCATTTGGTCCACACCAACCCTCTGAAGAATAACCCAACCAGACAATAACCCCTGACTAATGCACCGAATACTATGGGCAATTTAGCATGGCCAGTTCACCTGATCTTCACATCCTTGGACTGTGGGAGGAAACTGGAGCACCTGGAGGAAACCCACGCAGACATGGGGAGAATGTGCAAATTCCACACAGACAGTGGCCTGAGGCAGGAATCGAACCCGAGTCCCTGATGCTGTGAGGGAGTTGTGCTAACCACTGAGCCACCCGTCAAAAGGGGCATAGTGAAGGTGAACAGTGAGGATCTTTCCTTGAGGGTGGGGAGTTCAAAACTAGGGGCATATTTTGAGAGTGAGAGGAGAAAGATTTTAAAAAGACCACTATAATCCACCTTTCAATGCAGAGAATGGTTCCTATGTTGAATGAACTTCCAGACGAAGTGGTGGATGCAGGTACAGTAGCAACATTGAAAAGATATTTGGATAAGTACATGAATAGGAAAGGTTAGGAGGGATATAGGCCATAGTGGGACTACATTGTTTTTGGAACGTGGTCAGCGTGGATTAGTTGGACCAAAGTGTCTGTTTTCTCTATGATCCTATAACCAGAATTCCCATTTCTTATAACATATAACATAAAGCTGAAGTTGATTTCTGTGGCAAGTAGTGAATCATGAGCAGAAAACAAGGGTGGATTTGCAATAGCGAAATGTGGAGGTCAGCTCAGCAGGTCATAATCAGTACATAACGTCCTCAAACAAATGATTGTCACAATGGAGTTTCAAGCATGAATACAAAATGTGTTTGTGTGGCGATTGCACCTCCTTGGTAGGATTCTTTATAAGAATCGTGATCCTAAATCTGATGCAGGTATTCCTTGTCTCACACCAGCCAGCTCTAACTCTGCAGTCTAGAATAGAACTGCCTGGGATGTTGAACTCTTATTGATTGAGAGCATTATGCCAGCCCCCTGTGCATCTGACACAAAGCATCATGAAGCCCATCTTGTGGTTGCACACCAGCATGACATTGATAGATCGATAACAATCCTGTGAAGTGCATTGAGACTTTAACTACATTCATGTTGTTATATGAAACCGGTTGTTATTGGTGATTCCAGAGATGATGGTCAGATTGCTTCTTATGACAATCTAGACAGAAAAGTAACTCCAAGTGTTTGCTCATTTTGGCTGCTGTCATCACAGAGAGAAGTTTACATACCAGGCCCGCATCCTGAGAAACATTCCATTCATCACTTCTTCAATTTATTCCACACACCTCGCTCCGGCATACCTCTATCCTCCACACCTCCCTCCTCCACACCTCCCTCCCCCACACCTCCCTCCCCCACACCTCCCTCGCCCACACCACCCTCCCCCACACCTCTCTACTGTTCATGTGCTGATGACATCATGGCATCCTCTCCCCTGGCACTCGCCTCCCTCTTCTGTTGTGCTCTCAAAAGTATATCCAACTACCCTCCCACTGTGATCATGGTAGTTTAAAAGCTTTCAAATTTGTGTAAGAAAAGCTGCACCAGCCCAGCAGTTGTCACTGAGGTTTGTTTCTGATGGTAATGCAAAGTTGAAATACCTGTGACTCCATCTCAATGGGTCATTTTGCAAGGTCTGGAAAAACTGCACTGGAGACACTAAATTTAATAAAGTAAAATTAAGTTTACAAACATTTTATAGGTATCCCCTAAAAGCATTAAAATTGCATACATGATTTTATGCTATCTTCCATAATTCAATATGGGTGGCATGGTGGCACAGTGGTTAGCACTGTTGCCTCATAGCACCAGGGATGCCAGGTTCGATTCCAGCCTCAGGTGACTGTCTGTGTGGATTTTGCACATTCTCCCCGTGTCTGCATTGGTTTCCTCTCACAATCCAAAGATGTGTGGGTCAGGTGAATTGGTCATGCTAAATTGCCCATAGTGTTAGGTGTGTTAGTCAGAGGGAAATGGGTCTGGGTGTGTTACTCTTCAGGGGGTCGGTGTGGACTTGTTGGGCCAACTGGCCTGTTTCCATACTGCTGGGAATCTAAAAAACAATTGCAAGGTGCTTTCTTATTGGTATCTGAATCTGTCACCATTTAATAAGTGAATTGAAAGATTGGAGTCAGATCATGGTCGCAATCAAAATATTCATTACTGTAACTCACCACCACACCACTGGCTCTTAATCTACCTATTTCTGGGGTCAACTTTGCTTCCTTTGTGTTTAATGAACGCTGAACTACCAGGCAAAGAATGAATCAGCTTCAGTCATTAAACGTTCCAGTCTAATAGCCAACTGGTATTTGCTGTCTAGACTCACAGAATGAGTGAACATTACAGAAAGGACTGACAAGCACCCAATGGCCAAGGGGTCATTCAGCAGCAGGAGTCAACACCTTCATGGCAGAATGGGAGAATATTTTTTAATGGGATGTAAAAAAAATCTTATCAGTATCTGTTTTCATGCAAGTAAAATTACTGCATGGAATTAATAGAAGCCTTTCCCCAGCTTCATCTCCTAATTGCTTATCCTGAGCTCTTGGTTGGATTGTTCTTTGACAGGAACCTCACCCTCGACTTTACTGCCATGGGTGACCCTACCAGGAGCTTAGCTCCAGATGGCATCGCTCATGAGATCTCAGGACCACACAAGTGTCTCCACCATGACAAAGTGACAATCCATGGAGAGACCTGAGGAAGTGGCCAACAGAGCGAAGATGCCTGTGCATGTATTTGTTTAATGTGTGCTACTTGATGTTATATTCCAAGAACCGCATGATACTTCAGAAATCAACCAACTGATTCCAACAGCCCGGAAACCATGATGATTGGAGCTGATCGATTTGTTGCAGCCTTCCTCCGCCTTCACAGCCATTGAGTTCGAAGTAACTTTGTCCACCTGTTCCACTGTTGAGGTCACCTTTTCTCCAATGTCTACCTTAATGAGGAGATCCAACAATGCCTTAAATGTGCTGGAACAGCATTTGACTATCTCCAAACATGAGTTCTTTCAAGATTGTGACATCTGGACAGACGCCAAAATGTTAGTGTACAAAGCAGTGTGATCCCGACGCTCCTGTATGCATCAGAAACTTGGACAACATCTGAAGTTCCTCGAAAAGTACCATCAACGCTGCCTTCGAAACATCTTGAATGTCAGCTGGGAAGACAGAAGCACCAACGTCAGCATGCAGAATGAAGCAAAAACAACAAACATTGAAACCTACATCATGAAGAACTAACTAAGATGGAGCGGACATGTTGTTCGGATGAAAGACGAACCTCTGCTGAAACGAATCTTCTACTCGCATCTCAAAGAAGGCAAACATAAAAGAGGCAGACAACAGAAGAGATTCAAAGATGTTTTAAAAACCTTCATGAAGAAATGTAACATCGACATCAGCAATTTGGAAACCAATGCCTCGGACAGGAAACTCAGGCAAACCGAGGAGCAACAGCAACTTGATATGCAGGAACAGAGATATGCAGGAACAGAGATATGCAGAACTAGAAGAAAAGAGAAGAAAACGGAAGGCAAGGCAGCAACAACCAAAGCCTGATCTGCCATCTGGAAATACTTGTCCTGAATGCAGAAGAACATTCAAAGCCAAGATTGGATTCATAAGCCTTCTGAGAGCCCATCGAAAGATCAACAGAATGAAGACCATCATCCTCAACCTTGAGGGATAGCCACGATGACGACAACTTATCCTGAAAAAAAAGTCAAGAAATACTTCTGTTCCCGGTAGCCTGTCAGTTTTTTCAAAAGATATTTGACAAAATACCACATAACAGGCTTGTGGGTGATGGGATGAAAAGGGCAGAACCAACACAGATATGATATAAAATTGACTAAGTTATAAATTAGCCAATTGTCATGACAAGCCATTTCTCAGATTTGTGGGGAAATGTATAGAGATGGTCCTTACAATTTAGTAATGGATAGACCTGGTAGATATAGAGGTTTGATGTTGATGTGCATTAATGATTTGGATTTAAGGCACATCATCTAAGTCCAAAACCTATTGGTGATGCAAAGTTTGGAATTGTATTCGAGAACAGGAAGATATTCAAAAGAATGGGCAAATGAAATTCAAAGTAACATGAAATGATACGTTTTGATCAAACAGACCAAATATAGTCTGAATAGACTGAAGGGGCCAAATTGTACAAGTACACTGAGATGCAAGAAACTTAGTGCACAACTGGGCAATGTGGTGGCTCAGTGGTTAGCATTGTTGCCTCACAGTGCCAGCGACCTCGGCTTGATTCCAGTCTTCAATGACCTTGTGGACTTTGCATAATCCCCCCCCGTGTCTGAATGGGTTTCCTCTAGGTGCTCCAGTTTCCAACCCCAGTCCAAAGATGTGCAGATGAGGTGGATTGGCCAGACTAAAATATTCATAGTGTCCAGGGATGTGTAGGTTAGGTGGATGAACCTGGAATGCAGGGTTATGGGGATGGGATGGGAGGGGTGGGTGTGGATGGCATGTTCTTCGGAGGGTCAGTGTGAATTTGATGGGCCGAATGGCCTGATCCACACTGTCGCTTCAACAATTCTCTGAACTCTTTGAAGATGGTGGGGTTGTTTGATTAAAAACAATTAATAAAGTATAGTGTTCTAAAGAAAATCATCACCTTGAAAGGATAACATTGTCTCTCTCCATAGATGCTGCCAGGCCTGCATTTTCAGCTTTTCTTTCAGAGTTTCAGAATCTGAAGCACTTTGTTTTTGTAAATAAAGGGAAACATTTTAATAAAATACTTGCTGAAGAGTTTCTGCAATTCTGATGACGGCCTTAGAGGAGGTCCGATGTACTGTGTTATTTTTCACATAGATTGCCACTCCATTTTCGCACAATAACAGTGCTCTGCATATCCGCCAGGAAATTCCAATCAGGTTTTGTAACGAAACAAGGAACCATACCTCCAAACTGACAAGGCTCTGAAATGTAACAGTCCAGAATCACAGACAGCTGCTGTGAACTGGGGGTGGGGGGGTGGGTTGGGGGCAGTTGGATCCCAAGGTTGGTGAAAGGAGGCATGGTGGAGGGTGATTCAGGGATGGGTGAAGGGGTGTTGGGTCTGGAGATATCGAAAGGATATTGTGTCTAACAGCGCGTTGGTGGTGGGGAGGGGTTCAGGTTTCAATGAGGCTGTGCTTTGTCAGGTCTGGCTGTGGGGGAAATGGTGGGGAGGGCTCCAGAGCAGACGAAAGGAGGAGGGGGACTGAGTTGGATCTGGCAAGGGGTGTTTTGGCTTACTCGCAAGCAGCATGTGTATATTGTATAGACTAATTTTCAATCTTTCTTCATTATTTTCCCGTGATAGTCCTTCTTCCAGTAAGGTTTCTTGCTGATATGGAAGCTTTTGTTGTTAAGTATGTAAAGACCTTTACCTGCTTAATAAAGTTCTTGGTTTCCTGGTGTATGCTTGATCAATTTGCATTCTTGAAAATGCATCTGCTCTAGCATAATACTTGCCCTAAATCCATTCTACTGTAGTATTGCATCTCACCCATTTTAGTTAGTATTTATGTTCTGTAGCAATTTGCAATTTCTTTGGCCCTCAACAGTGTTGTAAACAGCATAAGATCTAAAGGGAATTGCAAATCTAGGAATTAATCATAACTTTTTTCCACAAGCTCATGCAATTCCAAGGACTTCTTTCTTGAACACAGCACAGCTTAATTAGGTTTCTGTTACAAATATGGATGCATAGAGAATTAATCCTGTTTTACTAATTTTATTGGGTTTGGAGTGAAACTTTCCTATTACTCATTGATGCTACTCCTATGTTTCTGGGTCATAACAAGATAAACTTTCTAATGAAATAAACATTATCTCTAATTTTTGGTGGGAGCTCAATAATTTTCATTTCAATACCATGCTTGATCTCATCTGAAGAATTGTCAGAATTGCTTGTTGGGCAGAATATTGGATAGACATTATGAACCAGCAAAGAATGACTAAAAATATTACAGAGAGAGAAAGCTAGTTTATTGTAAACAAACAAATAGTAAGAGTCCCTGCAAGTATTAACAGATGAAGAATTTGTTAGCTAATGGGAAAATTGACATTCCAGGCAGGAGGCCTTCACCAGCATCTGCAGTCCTCACTTTCACCTAGCTAATGGGAAGCAGAGTGTTGGGGTGAATGGGGCACTTTTTTTGTATTGGCAAATTATACCCAGTGAAGTACTGCAGGGATCAGTTTTGGTGGGTCAACTATTTACAATCTATATCAATGATTTGGATGAGGGCACTGAAAAGCCAGTAACTAAGTTTGCCAATTACACTGATAGGCAGGAAAAAATATTATTCAGAAGAGGTATAGAAACTGAAAGAGAAATGGACATGCTAAGTGAGTAGACAAAAAAAAAGTTACAAGATGGAGCATAATGTGAACTTGCCCATTTTGGAAGGAAGAAAACAAATGCTTTTTAAATGCAGTTTTAAATGTGATGGATTTGGTAATACAGAGGCACCTGGATGTCCTGGTATATGGGTCACAGAAACTTAGCAAGCAGGTACAGCAAATGATGAGGAAGCCAAATAACATGTTCAAAAGAGAAATGGAATTTAAGCATACAGAAAGTTTATTGCAGTTGTACAGAACATTGGGGAGGCAGGGTGGCTCTATTGGTGGCATAGTGGCTAGCACTGCTGCTTCACAGCACTAGAGACTTGGGTTCAATTCCATCCTTGGGTGACTGTGTGTGGAGTTTGCACATTCTTCCCATGCACTCTACCGGTGTTCTGGTTTCCTCCCACAGTCCAAAAATGTGCAAGCTAGATGAATTGGCTATGCTAAATTGCCCAGTGTTCAGGGATGTGTTGGTCAGGTGCAATAGTCAGGGGATGTTAAGTAATAGGGTAGAAAAATGGATCTGGGTGGGATACTTTTCAGAGGGTCAGTGTGGAGTTCTTGGACTAAATGGCCTGTTTCTATATTGTATGGATTCTGTGACTATCAGAAGTGCTGAACATTAGTTTGGCCTATTAATATGGAAAAAAGTTGAATTAATCACTAACTGCAGTTAAGAGAAAGTCAACATACCTCAATCACCAATTGTAAGACTTATCTGAAAGAAAGGTTAAACAGACCAGACTTGTGCCCAAAATGGTGTACTGCCTCCAACATTATTTTCTATGAGACCTCTCAGATTGTATTTTGCTACATAATTTCAGACTTCTCATGAACTGTGGCAATATTGCACATGTACAATCTACCTTTGACTGGAAGACATTGTAATTTGTGAAATAACTCCATGTAAGCTGATATCCTGTTACAAAGTTACCCTTTATTTACAAGTGCACAGTACATGACACTGACAGCTAGCTCAGCTGGCTCCCAGAATGAGCAGAACCTCTGCCACTCCTGTTTATAATATTCTATTACAAAACAGTTTACAAAAAAGTTACATTTATAGCTGTATACAACAGCAATTTTACAAGGGAGAGGAGCAGCAAAGCCAGGCCCCAAACCCTACCGTTCAACTAGTTTACAGGGAATTGAGGACAAACCTCAAATCCCAGTTTCAAATATAAACTGGCTCTTGGGCTGCTCCTACATACCATTGGGATCTCACCCACCCCAATGCACCTCTGGCCAGTGAGCTATCCTGGCACATCTTCCGGCCACCTCTAGGACAGCCCGTCCCCTTCCCTGGGATGACAGCGTGCAGGGTAGCCCACAAGCCTTCCGGATCTCAGCCCGCCCCTACGCGCCTTCTGGCTGTCGGCTGCTCTGACACCTTTCGACCACCTCTAGGACAGCCCGTCCCAATTACCCCTTCTTGGGACAACAGCGCTCAAAACAGCTTACCCACCATCTGGCATCAGGGTGGCCTACCCACCCTCTGGCTTTCGGGACAGCCTACCAACCTTCAGGTTTACAGGATGGCCTAGCCACCCTCCGGCTCTCGGGGTGACAGCTTTCAAGACGACCCATGAGCCTCGCAGCTCACAGCAAGACCTGCCAGACCCAGGGACACACAAGACAGTGCGGGTGATAGACCCAGGAAACACCACAATACAGTTAATTACCAAAAAAAAAGTCCTTTCTGGTACACAGTCCAAATCTATGCAGTCTTCAAAATAAGGAAGTCTTCAGGAACAGCTTCTTCCCGGTCAGTATTAAACTGATGAATGGACTCTCTTGCCCCAAACAATGCTGACCTTGCTAACATTGATCTTGCCTAGTACATGCCGTGTGCAGTGTGACCTGTATGCCTCTGTCTACAACTTCCAATCTGCACATCCTTGATTACTGAGATCTGCTTGTACTGCTCGTAAACAAAACTTTTCTCTGTATTTCAGTACATGACGATAAATCAATTGATCAATCAATCAGTTGAACTGCCTGTGCCAGTTTTGCCACTTTTGAGATTGTTGTGGCTCTTTCACATGCTTAAAAGATGCCAGAAGCATTAGGATCTGCACCACTGTTTCTCCTTATGGAGTTTGGTTATCCTGTTGTTTATTTGTAAATATTGCTGTGCTGTCAGTTGCTTTCCATTTGTCGGACTGTTCCTTTCATGGTATTCCTGCTACTTGGATTAGCTTTGAAGCTTCTCCCGGTGCTCTTGTCCTGCTGCTGAGTTTGTCACTCATTATTTTAATGGAGATTGGAAGCACTATGTTACTGCAGAAATGTTGCTGGAGTCTAAACAAAGGGTTAATACTTAAGAATATTGAGCCTTTACTCTACAAGGTTGATAACTGAGTGGCACAGATTTATGGGTACTGGCAAAAAGAAGTAAAGATGAAATGAGTGAAGGAGAAAGTATTTAAATGAATAGTGAGGGTTCAGATTTTAGTAGGTTGTTGCAAACATTTTATATTGTAGATTTCAAAAGGGAGCTGGAGAAATCCTTGAAGGAGCAAGAAATCCAGAGATCTACAAAAAGACCCCAGAGAATAGGACTAACTGACTTAATATTCAAAAGCATCACAGCAAACTTAATGCTATCTTCTATGTAGTATTGGTTTATGATGCTATTCTCTGAAGAAATCTTTCATTTTATTTTTCAATTTTTGTTTAAATTCATTCACAGAATGAGGGTATGTTGGTTAGGCCAGCATTTGTTGCCCATCCCTGATTTCCCAGAGGGCAGATAAGAGTCAACTTCATTGCTGTAGGTTTGGAGTCACATGCAGGCCAGACCAGGTAAGGATGGCAGTTTTCTTCCCTAAAAGTCATTAGTGAGCCAGATGGTCAGCAAGCTTTTGGCTATCATTAGATTCATAATTCCAAATTCTTATTGAACTCAAATTTCACCATCTGCCATGGTGGAACTTGAACCCCTGTCCCTAGAATATTACCTGGGTCTTTTGATTAATAGTCCAACAATAATACCACTAGGCCATCTCTTCCCACGTTATTACTCAGCTTGTCTTGGAGAGCTGTATGGCTGGTCCTGATTACAGAAAAATAAAAGGGAGTAGGTGAGTGGGGGCTGATGAATGTATGCCAATTGATGTGAGTGTTGGATGATCTCAACTTCACAGAAGGTTCGGTTGTGAGAAGCTGGTCAGGGGTATATTAAAAACCTGATGAAGATTTGGTAAGAATGATCACCACCTGATTTTCTGACCTACTATTTTAGCATCATCAGCCACATCAGCTAGAAAACTACCACAGTTCCTCATGGTAAAGGGTAACTCTTCCTTTTGATGCTGTTGGCTATGACTTATTGACTATCTGTGATCGGTAACAATGACATGCTATCTGTGCCTCTTCACCTTGCACGGTAACAAGAATTTTTTTTTCCTGATTAATCACTACCACCTCTGGAATTTCCCCTAATGACCAGGAAGGTTTGTGCTGTAGACATAAATGCATAGTCACCTAAGGCTTTCAATGTTTCATTGGGTACCATATAGCAGGGCTAATTCAGAAAACTAACATTCACAGTAATAATAATGAACTAGAAGCAGATAGAAGACTCATAAGTCCATATTCCTTAAACTGTGACTTATACCTCAATGGCACCTTGTGCTTCGTTCTCCTTGGTTTCTGGCAGCAGAAGGAAATCGGATTCATGCCAAAGGTTAAGTGCTTCATTTCCTGATATTAAACTGAGTTGTTTGCTTGATGGCAGGTAACATTCAATTGGATGACTTAACTTACAGCTGGTAGTAAATCAAGACCCAGAAAAGCAGTAAATTGTGTCAATACTTACCCAGTAATTAAGCATTAATATTCACCCCTTCATATAAAGCCCAAGTACTTTTCACATATTCCATTTGAATCTTTTATTATGTAAATATTATCTGCTTGCATATGTCACCATGAAGTATCATCTAATTAAACATTGTACTTATTCTATGAACCGAGTAACTCAGTACATTTAAAAGAAACACTCAAGATAAAACCTTGCTTTATATCCCTCAGTTCTGGTGGGGCTGCAGTCTGTCTCATTACTGAGTACTTTTATTCCAGAATCCCAACAGTTACAGAATTCACTTTTTCTCTCAGTAAATGCTTGTTGGGGAAAAAAAATGATATGAGTAAGGGGGTGGGGTGAAGGTCTGACATAAATTTACCAAGAGATCAACACACGACGTTTTGCAGAGACCAGGAATTTTAACTTCTGGTGCTGCCTCACCATTTGATTGATATAAGTGAATTTTATTTACTTGATAATGATTCAGATTTACCTCTGCTGCTGGGAATCCAGGAGAGTGCAATAAAGTGTCACTCAGGAATAAGTCATATTTTAAGGAGTATGTCCATGGTGCATCTGGTTGGTTTCCACTCCATTGCTTCCAGAACTGGAGCTACTGGTTTTCTGAAAGGTATAAGTAAATTAATTTGAGTTTACCAACTTTGGTTAGAGGCTTTGGCTAGTTAGCTCATCGCTTATGATCAGCACTTATCATTCAGACAGTAACTAAAAATAGGAAATTCATATTGTTATAGTTCCATAGAAGAATCCATACAGTTTGTGCAAGCAGGTCATTCAGCCCATTGAGTCTACAGCAAACCTCTGAACAGCATCTGATCCAGAACCTACCTGTACCCCTGTAACCCTGCATTCTTCATGGCTAACCCACGTACTATGGTCAATTTAGCATGGCCAATTGACCTAACCTGCACATCTTTAGACTTATAGCATTCCTAGTAAAAACACTGATAACTGAACATAGTATGAGAAAGAGGAAAATGAATCATCTATAGAAACCACCTAAAATTCAACCTCTTCTGAGATCTTTGGTTTACAATCCACATCTTTCTGATGAAATACATTTTGACAATTTTCTACATTAAATGCAATGTAAATTGAAGTTGATGATGTTATCATTGTCTGTTCTTCCTAAGCACACTGAATGCTTACATTGAATTATATCATGTGTGCATTACAGAAATAGGTGATTCAGCCCGACTTGTCTACGACTATGTTTATGCGCCATGTTTACCTCCTCCTTCCCATCTTTGCCTTACCCAACCAGCATATGCATCAATTACTTAGTACCCTATTTGCCTACCTAGCTTTGCTGTCAATGCATGTGTCCTATTCACCTGACCTACTCCTGTGATAGCACATTGCACATTATAGTCAGTCTATAGGTAAAGAAGTTCCCCCTGAATTCCCTATTGGATTTATTCCTATCTATCTGATATTGATGGCATCTAATTTCAGTCTTCTCCACAAAGGAAAGCATTTTCCTCACATCAATTTATTATTTCACTATTTTAAAGGTCTTCACCCCTCAACCTGCTCTTTTCCAGAGAAAAAAGCTCCAGCCTCTCATATCATTTCATCTGATAGCTATAACTTCTCAGTTCGCTGTGAATCGTATTTGCATCTTCTTCAATGCTGCTATATATTTTATAGTATGAAAAGGGATTGTTAAAGTGTGACCAGGAGATGGGATGGCCAGTGGCAATTAATTGAGAGACTCAGATAATGTTCTGGAGACCTGTGTTCAAGTCCTGCCATAGCAGATGGTGGAATTTGAATTGAATTAATAAAAGCCTGATGATGACCATGAAGCTACAGTTGACTGGCTTGCAAGACCATCTGGCTCACTTTGGGACTCACTGCTGTCCTGGACTATATGTGACTCCAGACCCACAGCAATGTGGTTGACTCTTAATATCCTCTGGGGTAAGCAATGCCAACATCCTGTGAATGAATAAATAACAAATCTAATCAAAGTTCTACATGAAAGCCCTGCTTTTAAATGTGAGGCTTTGAGAGAAGATTGGTTTGCTTTTTAAATGGCTTTAACAACTTGCATAACTACTTTTAGTGATGTTTTTGTCAATATTCCTGGATCGCGCGTCTCTATTCCATTTAAAAGCATTATTCAAGCAGTATGTGGCCTCTTTGTTCTTCCTGACAAAATGCATCACCTCACACTTACAGCATTGGAATTCTTTTGCAAATGCATGCCTGTTCTGTAGATACAGACCTGCCACTGCCATATCTGCAACAAAAAAGACAACCCTTTGATAATGTCCTGTGCAGTTTCAAATGATATCACAAAAAGCTTTTTGACTGTGCTTAATCCTTGCTGCAGGCTGACCTATGCAGATATGGGGTATCTGGGGCTTTATCCCAGGTTCTGTTTTGTGCTCCTCTGTTGTCACCTCCATGTGATACCCCTAAACCTTGAAGGGAATTTTATTCCGTTCAGATTCACTGTCTAAATCCTGCAAAGTGCTTGAATCTCAAAGATTTGTAACAAGCTGGTTGTTGTGACATGATATTGCTGTGAGAACAAGGAGCATTGACGCAAACTCAAAAGAATTTTTTTTTTATCCATCCAGAGGATGTAGATGTCACTGACTGAGCCAGCATTTATTGTCCATGCCTAATTGAGTTAAGAGTCAACCACATTGCAGTGGGTCTGGAGTCACATATAGTCCAAAGTCAGAAGTCGCATGACACCAGGTTATAGTTCAACAGGTTTATTTTTTGCACTCTTGAACATGTCATCAATGACAACTAATATCGCGGCAGGGACTTGCCCACATCTCCACCTCTCACCTTCAAACAACCACCAAACCTCAAACAGACCATTGTTTGCAGCAAACTACCCAGCCTTCTTGAGAACAGTGACCACAATACTACATAACCCTGCCACGGCAACTTCTGCAAGACATGCCAGATCATCGACATGTAGGAACACCACTGACCATGTACACAGTAGGTCATATGTAGGTCAGACCAGGTAAGGATGGCAGATTTCCTTTCATAAAGAACATTAGTGAACATGATGGGGTTTTCCTGACAATCGTTTCATGGCCATCATTAGACTCTTACTTACAGATTAATATTGAATTCAAATTCCAACATCTGCCATGATGGAATTCGAACCAAGGTCCCCAGAACATTAATCGCTGGATTAATAGTCTAGCAATAATACCACTAGGCCATCACCTCCCCCTCAAATATATCCTTCCTTTATTCTTTCTGCATACTTTTAAAGAAGTTAGTGAAGACACAGCAGTAGCAATATTACATATAGACAAGACAAGTCATGTGAAATAGATACTAGCAGAAAGCTTATGTTATCCTCATATTTAAAAAGGGAGATAGAACAGGTACAGGGAACTATGTGCCAGACTAGCTGAATTTTTCTGTTTTATTCATTCACAGGATCAAGGTGTCATGAGCTAGCAATTATTGCCCACCCCTAATTGCACAGAGGGCAGTTAAGTGTCAACTATATTGCTGTGGATTTGGCATCACATGTAGGCCAGACTAGATAAGGATGGCAAGTTCCTTCCCTAAAAGGAATTAGTGAATCAGATGTTTTGTTTTTGTCTGACAGGTAGACAAGAGTTTGCATGTACATCATTTGACTCTAAATTCCAGATGTTTACTGAATTCAAATTGCACCATCTGCCATGTCTGGATAGGTCCCCAAAACATTACCCAGGTGCCTGGATTAATAGTTCTGTAACATTACCACTATGCCTTGTTGACGGCATCCTTTCAAAAGATGTAATGAAAATCCTTGGGCAGACAATCTTCACCTGAAGGATGTGGAGGAAGAATGGTTGTTGGATGAATAAATTGGACAAGGGTTGAACGTCAGATTCTTGCCAACAGGATAATCTGTTGGGATTACTTTCTGTTATTGTGAAATGTGGAGGGATGTATAGGGTCCTTCTTCTTTTAGCACATTCATTTGGCAATGGCAAAGATTTCTAACTATTCTTAACATGCAAGTTTTCAAATTTCAATTAAAGTGTAGTTTGTAAGTTCAACAAAGAAGGAGGCAAATACAAGGATTTCTTATGTGAAAGAAACATGTTTTCCTGAGAAAACATAATAAAACAGCAATACCAAACACATGCACAAAGACAGGTATGAAGTTTAAAAAGCGGAAGAGAAAGCAAAACGAAAAGACAAGGTTATGCAGATTTAAAAATTCTTAATGTTAACATAGAACATTATATGACGGCCCTCGATGTTGCGCCGACCAGTCATATCAATCTGTAGCCCATCTAATTTACACAATTCCATGTACGTCCATATGCTTGTCCAATGACGACTTAAATGCACTTAAAGTTGGCGAATCTGCTACCATTGCAGGCAAAGCATTCCATACACTTACCACTCTTTGAGTAAAGAAACTACCTCTGACATCTGTCCTATATCTATCACCCCTCAATTTAAAGCTATGCCCCCTCGTGCTCGCCATCACCATACTTGGAAAGAGGCTCTCCCTGTCCACCTATCTAACCCTCTGATTATCTTATATGTCTCTATTAAGTCACCTCTCAACCTTCTCTCCAATGAAAACAGCCTCACGTCCCTCAGCCTTTCCTCATAAGCCTTCCCTCCATACCAGGCAACATCCTAGTAAATCTCCTCTGCACCCTTTCCAAAGCTTCCACATCCTTCTTATAATGTGGTGACCAGAACTGTACACAATACTGCAAGTGCAGCCGCATCAGAGTTTTGTACAGCTGTAGCATAACCTCATGGTTCCAGAACTCGATCCCTCTATTAATAAAAGCTAATACACTGTATGCCTTCTTAACAACCCTGTCAGTTTGTTTCGTCTGCAAATTTACTTAACCCACCCTACTACTCCCTCATCCAGGTCGTTTATAAAAATGACGAACAGCAGTGGACCCAACACCGATCCTTGCGGTACACCACTGGTAACTGGACTCCAGCATGAACATTTCCTACCAACCACCACTTTCTGTCTTCTTTCAGCAAGCCAATTACTGATCCAAACTGCTATATCTCCCACAATCCCATTCCTCCGCATTTTGTACAGTAGCCTACTGTGGGGAATCTTACCGAACGCCTTGCTGAAATCCATATACATCCCATCAACTGGTTTACTCTCATCTATCTGTTTGGTCACCTTTTCAAAGAACTCAATAAGGTTTGTGAGGCACGACCTACCCTTCACAAAACCGTGCTGACTATCCCTAATCAAATTATTCTTTTCTAGATGATTATAAATCCTATCTCATATAAACTTTTCCAACACTTTACCAATAACTGAAGTAAGGCTCACTGGTCTATAATTACCAGGGTTGTCCCTACTCCACTTCTTGAACAGGGGAACCACATTTGCTATTCTCCAGTCTTCTGGCACTATTCCTGTAGACAATGACAATTTAAAGATTAATGCCAAAGGCTCAGCAATCTCCTCCCTGGCTTCCCAGAGGATCCTAGGATATATCCCATCTGGCCCAGGGGACTTATCTATGTTCTTATCGTGTTATCTTTAACTTGGCACCACAGATGTTGAATTATTAATTAATAATAATGATGCCGTGATGATGCAAAGATGCTGGTACGTGTTGGATGACAATGTTCATGCATGTGGTATATGTGCAGTCACTGCTCATGGAAGTTGCCCTGAGATGTCAATGAGATATGTCCAAGGTAGAGGTCAAGAGGAGAAAGAAATGAACTGGATTCATCAGGTAATCTCTCTGACTTTCAAGTCAGCAATTCTTGGCATCTAGTTTCCATCTGATGGGAGGAAGATTAGGAGACATTAGTTCATATTAATGAGATGGAATTAAGTAATAATAAAGGTGATAATGAGTGCTAATCTCGATTAATAGGCTTTTCACCATTCACTAGTGCCAATACCATTCCAATGTCCATCACTTGGTTGGAAAGTGTGACTTTCATTCTTGATGTGGAGGTGGGCTTCCTTGGACATCTTGTTCAATTTATCCAAATTTCTTGCCAGAGCCTAAGTTGTTCAGAACCTGGGATAATTCTACCTGAAGGACTGAATAGCCTCTTTCTGTACCGTAACAATTCTACGGTTTTGATGTTTCATTAAGATCAGGGAAGGTTGCAAAAGAGGGAGACGTGTGGCATTGTTAGTCAAGGTCAGTATTACGGTGGTAGAAAGGACATTTGATGAGGACTCGTCTACTGAGGTACAATGGGCAGATGTTAGAAACAGGAAAGGAGAGATCATCCTGTTGGGAATTTTCTATAGGCCTCCAAAACGTTCCAGAGATGTAGAGGAAAGGATTGCAAAGATGATTCTGGACAGGAGCAAAAGTAACAGGGTAGTTGTTATGGTGTCTTTAACTTTCCAAGAATTGACTGGAAACCCTGTAGTTTGAGTACTTTAGATGGGTCAGTTTTTGTCCAATGTATACAGGAGGGTTTCCTGACACAGTATATGGATAGGGCAACAAGAAGCGGGGCCATATTGGATTTGGTACTGGGTTATGAATCAGGCTAGGTGTTAGATTTAGAGGTAGGTGAGCACTTTGGTGATAGTGACCACAAGTCGGCTACGTTTAGCAATGGAAAGGGAAAGGTACGTACCACAGGGCAAGACTTATAGCTGGGGTAAAGTCAATTATGATACTATTAGGCAAGATTTAGGATATATAGGATGGGGAAGGAAACTACAGAGGATGGGCACAATTGAAATGTGAAGCTTGTTCAAAGAACAGCTACTGTGTGTCCTTGATAAGTATGTACCTGTCAGGCAGGGAGGAAGTGATTGAGCGAGGGGACCATGGGATACTAAAGAAGTTGAATCTCTTGTCAAGAGGAAGGAGGCTTGCGTAAAGATGAGATGTGAAGGCCCAGTTAGGATACTTGAGAGTTACAAGTTAGCCAGGAAAGACCTAAAGGCAGAGCTAAGAAGAGACAAGAGGTAACATGAGAAGTC
Organism: Chiloscyllium plagiosum; assembly: GCF_004010195.1. Classification (NCBI taxonomy): domain Eukaryota; kingdom Metazoa; phylum Chordata; class Chondrichthyes; order Orectolobiformes; family Hemiscylliidae; genus Chiloscyllium; species Chiloscyllium plagiosum. The sequence goes on along the minus strand of NC_057712.1, from coordinate 105,428,414 downwards.
TTTGGCAGGTAGGATTAAGGAAAATCCTAAAGCTTTCTATAGGTATGTCAGGAATAAAACAATGACTACGATAAGATTAGGACTAGTCAAGGACAGTAGTGGGAAGTTGTGCGTGGAGTCCAAAGAGATAGGAGAGGTGCTAAATGAATATTTGTCATCAAATTTACACACTTCAGACAAACAAAAAAAGCAATGTTGTTGAGGAGAATACTGAGACACAGGCAATTAGACTAGATGGGATTGAGGTTCATAAGGATGAGGTGTTAGCAATTCTGGAAAGTGTGAAAATAGGTAAGTCCCCTAGACTGGATGGGATTTATCCTAGGATTGTCTGGGAAGCTAGGGAAGATATTGCAGAGTCTTTGGGCTTGACCTTTATGTCGTCATTGTCTACAGGAATAGTGCCAGAAGACTGAAGGTTAGCAAATGTTGTCCTTTTGTTCAAGAAAGGGGAGTATAGATAACCCTGGTAATTATAGACAGTAAGCCTTACTTCTGTTGTGGGCAAAGTTTGGAAAGGATTGCAAGAGATGGGATTTACAATCATCTAGAAAGGAATAATTTGATTAGGGATAGTCAATATGGTTTTATGAAGGGCAAGCTGTGCCTCACAAACCTTATTGAGGTCATTGACAAGGTGACCAAGCAGGTGGATGAGAGTAAAGCAGTTAATCTAGTGTATATGGATTTCAGTAAAACTTTTCAATTAGATTACTTACAGTGTGGAAACAGGCCCAATAAATCTACAACGACCCTCCGAAGAGCAACCCACCCAGACCCATTCCCCTACACCTAACACTATGGGCAATTTAGCATGACCAATTCACCTAACCTGCACATTTTTGGACTGTGGGAAGAAACTGGAGTACTTGGAGGAAACCCATGTAGATGCGGGGAGAATGTGCAAACTCCATACAGACAGTTGCCTGAGGCGGGAATTGAACCCAGATCTCTGGCACTGTGAGGCAGCAGTACTAACTACTGTGCCATCGTGCCGCCCCAAATTTATATGTCAATAGAATACATCTGGATTCCCTTTTAATTATTTTGCAATTCAGCCAATTCTCAATTTGACAATTTTGTTAATTGTGTCAGAGGGACTTTGCCTTTTTCTCCTTCATGCATTTTGATTGTACCCAAATCATGCTTTCTTTTAAGGCAGTCCATTGTTCAATTACAATTCAATTTGCCTGCCGATCTTAATTCCAGTTTACCTGGGTCAGATCTGTTCTTTCTCCATTAGAATTGGTGGTCTCCTGATTAATTCTTATTTACTCCGGATTGCCCTTTTCCATAATCATTGACTCGTAAATGATTATTAATATTGTGGGCGGCACGGTGGCACAGTGGTTAGCACTGCTGCCTCACAGCGCCAGAGACCCGGGTTCAATACCCGCCTCAGGCGACCCAACTGAGCTAATTGATCTCTAATTGAGCTAAGATTCCCCACAGTATGCTGTTACAGAAAATACGGAGGCATGGGATTGAGGGTGATTTAGTGGTTTTGATTGGAAATTGGCTAGCTGAAAGAAGATATAGGGTGGTGGTTGATGGGAAATGTTCATCCTGGAGTTCAGTTACTAGTGGCATACCGCAAGGATCTGTTTTGGGTCCACTGCTGTTTGTCATTTTTATAAGTGACCTGGATGAGGACGTAGAAGGATGACTCTAACATTAGTGGAGTTATGGACAGTGCAGAAGGATGTTACAGGTTACAGAGGGACATAGATAAGCTGCAGAGCTGGGTTGAGAGGTGGCAAATGGAGTTTACTACTGAAAAGTGTGAGGTGATTCACTTTGGAAGGAGTAATAGGAATACAGAGTACTGGGCTAATGGTAAGATTCTTGATAGTGTGAATGAGCAGAGAGATCTCAGTATCCATGTGCATAGATCCCTGAAAGTTACCACCCAGGTTGATAGGGTTATTAAGAAGGCGTAGAGTGAGTTAGCTTTTATTGGTTGAGGGATTGAGTTTTGCAGTCTTGAAGTCATGTTGCAGCTGTACAAAACTCTGGTACGTCCACATTTGAAGTATTATGTATAGTTCTGGTCGCCGCATTATAGGAATGATGCGGACGTATTAGATTAGATTCCCTACGGTATGGAAACAGGCCCTTCAGCCCAACAAGTCCACACCGACCCTCTGAAGAGCAACCCACCCAGACCCATTCCTCTACATTTACCCCTGGCTAATGCACCTACCAATATGGGCAATTTAGCATAGCCAATCCATCTAACCTGCACATCTTTGGATTGTGGGAGGAAGACCACGCAGACTCGGGGAGAATGTTTAAACTCCACACAGACAGTCACCCAAGGCTAGAATTGAACCTAGGTCAATGGCACTGTGAACCAGCAGTGCTAACCACTGAGCCACCATACCGGATTGGAAAGAGTGCAGAGGAGATTTACCAGGGTGTTGCCTGGTATGGAGGGAAGGCCTTATAAGGAAAGGCTGAGTGACTTAAGGCTGTTTCGTTAGAAAGAAGAGGGTTAAGAGGCGACTTAATAGAGGCAGACAAGATTAACAGTGGATTAGATAGGATGGACAGTGAGAACCTTTTCCCTTGGATGGTGATGGCTTTAAATGAAGGGGTGATAAATATAGGATAGATATCAGAGGTATGTTCTTTACTCAGAGAGTGAATGCCCTGCCTGCAACAGAAGTGAACTCGTCAACAGTAAGGGTATTTAAATTTTGAGGGCTGAAAGGCCTATACTGCGCTGTAATGTTCTATGTTCAATGTTTCAGTGATACATAATGAGATGTGCTTTTGAAAAGCACTGCTAACAGAAAGTCTTCAACTGGAGGGTTTGAGCTATAAGGAGAGGCTGGATAGGCTGGGATTTCTTTGACTGGAGTGGAAGAGGTGGTGACCTAACAGAGGTTAATAAAATCCTGAGGGATATAGATAAGATGAATAAGCAAAGGGGTCTTTTCCCTAAGGTAGGGGAGTTCAAAACCACAGACCATATTTTTAAGGTGAGAGAGAAAACATTTAAAATGGATCTGAGGGGCAATTTTTTCGCCCAGATGGTGGTTCATATGTGGAATAGACAGCCAGAGCAAGTGGTAGATGCAGGTACAGTTACAACACTTAAAAGACATTTGGATAGGTACATGAATAGGAAAGGTTTAGAGGAATATGGGCCAAATGCAGGCAAGTTTAGGAAACTTGATAGGAATGGATGAGTTGGACTGAATAGTCTGTTTCCATGCAATGTGACTCGACGACTTTATAACGGGAAAGAATTGAACCACCTTGCACATTCCTTGACAGTTATTACTAAGATAGATTGACTGATGATTGATTAGACAGATGGAGGGTTGACATGCAAAAAGATACACTAAAGTGCTTTAATTTCATTGCAAGGTTCAGACTCAGGTTCACTCTAATGGCTCATAATGTCATTTTGAGCTCTTTGATGAGATTACTGTACTGTAACCAGTCCAGTCCATTCATTATCTGATTTTGTGCACAACAAATAGAATGTCCTTGCAATTTACTTCAAAATCACCCAGATCTGTTATATTAACTGATCGAATGAATATTAATCCTTTCTGTGAATCTCAATTTGTTCTGCCCTGACACAGTACTCATGATCAAATGCTGGACCAGACATGATGGACTGAATACCCTAACTTATCTCCTATATCTTATAGCTTATTATCTTAATAATACAGTCTGTAACTGTTGAAAAAGAAACCCTACCTGTTTTGTTACATCAGAATTCTGATATGATGATGCCAGGTGTCCAATGTAGAGACCCTTAGGAATTTTCTACAGAAGAAAAATACTTGCCCAAATCCTCTTTCATCACTTAGGATTTTGAGTGGCTTGGTAAGCACTTAAGCGTTTGATGTTAGAGTCATATAGGTCTACAGGACACAAAAAAGGCCCCTTGACCCGTCAAATATTGTCCTGACAAAATCATGCGCCGAACTATTCTATTCTGATTTTCCAGCAATTAAGATTCAAAATCAAGTAATTAAGATTCAAAATACATGCCACAGCGTAGCTAACTGGTTATGATGTCACTAGGGCTGGATCTCTCAGGACAGATGTTCAGTACATGGGTGATGATCTGATTTGGATCACTGCTGTGGTGAGTTTGTGGGGTGCGGAAGTGTTCCAGTCGTGGCAGTTGGGATATAATTGGGAGCCTGGTCTTTTTTAAGGTATAAGTCATCAGCAGATGTGAAGAGTGGAAGGGAGGTCACTGATATAGGTGTTGAAAAGAACCAGTGGGAGGGTTGATCGCTATTGGTTAAGCAGGATCAGCTAATTTGATCTTCAAACTGCACTCAGATCTGTCGGTTACTGATCATTAGTTTGAATAGCTGAACAGTTTTCACGCAGCAGATGATTTGAAGAGAATTGCAGTAGCTGAGAATCTAAGTGTCCAGCTTCCAATGATCCATTTTATCCTGCAAGTCATGCATTAGCTTTTGCAATGTTTTGACGAGACCGTGATCCCAAACTCTGCCCCATCCAGATTTTGGATTTACATAAATCTTTAATATTTCAGGCAAGGAGAATCTGATAAGTTATTTTCTAGGATTCTTGTTCCTCTCTTCCCTAACTTTGGAGTAATGGAGATGCTAGAGAATATTATTACAAAAAACATCATGCTGAGAATTGCTTGTAGTTCATGCCAGTCTCTCAGCAGGAAGCCTGCGACTGTCTGTCTTTTGTTAGCATTCTATCAGGAAAGCTTCACACTGTGATTTTATAGTTCCTAATTTAAATTCAATGCCACCATTACAATTCAGGAGAGAAGTATACACATTGGCAGTCAAGAAATCAGGAGCTGAAGGAGGCAGATTGATGAATCATGAAACCTCTGCTGTCTCCTTACTCAAAGGAAAATGAGTTCAGTATCATGGAACCATTAGGTTATATTTCACATTTCATCTAACCCACCACTCCTCATTTACTTGTAATTAGAGATATTTATCTTCAGGGATTTCATAGTACCTATCTTGAGATTATCAACTTGACATAAGACTTCATCATTTAATGAGAGATTATAATAATTATTGCAAATTAATGAGATGCTATAGTGAAAAGTTGCTCTTCCTATTGAACATGAAGGCTGTATCAGCTTTTGATACCTTCTATCATGTAAATCTGCTGCTACACAAAATACACAGCCAAACACCAAGTTCTGAATTGACACAATGATGGGTCAGGTCTCTGATTTAACCAAAATGTCACTGAAGCCATAATTCCAGACGACGCACCCTGAAAGCCACCATCCACCTTTTTTGCCAGAGGAAGAAAGGGGGCAGGTTGTTGATTACAAATTCATGAGTAAGGGAGATTCATGTCAAAGTGTAGCTGTCTTCAGTCTTACCCAATTGACAAATCACAACTCAGAGTCTTACATACAGCCTATCTCCACACAAGGTAACCGTTTAGTTGCCTCTGAGTATTTCTGGCAGCAGAGATCCCAACCACTGTTAATACCCACAAGTGCACCCACACATGCACCCCATAACCAAAATTAGAATGACCAGGACTTAAGGAGTAGTTATTTTTCCAAACACACCTCTCTCATAAATCACTCTCATAAAACAAATATACAATTCACGCTATGGCAATTCATGATGAACTGTGAAAGAGACAGAGGCATTCACTGTCTCTTTCAAAGTGTTCCACTTCTGATCAATGGTTCATAGTTCCATACAGTTGTTGTGTACCATGGATGAGAGGCCAAATTGTTTTATGGATGTCATGAATTTTCAGCTTTGTGCTGCTGAATGGCCATGTCCATTTGCGATGATAATATGTTATTTAACCCCGATTTGTGCTAAACTGGAGGCTTTCATCTCTCCCACAAAGGAAAACATTCTTTCAGCATTCATTTTGTCAAGTCCCCTCAAGATCTTTGTGTGTCAATGATATCACCTGGCATTGTTCTAAATTCAAGTAGCTAGAACCTGTTCAATCTTTCCTTGTAACATTTCATCCGAGGACTCAATCAGGTGAATGTTCTCTAAATTGCTTCAAATAAAATTATTTCCTTTCTTAAATATGGAAAACAAAATTTTACGCAGTATTCTCGATGTAGTTTCATCAATGCCTTTTGCTTTTATATTCTATTCCCTTTGCAATGCATATCATAAAAAGGCAATTCCTTCTTCTGAATTTTTTTGCTCTTCCAATCGCCATTGAGTATAAGCCTGACTGACTCAACCTTTTCTTATAAAGTAACCTCTTGAACATTTATGAATTGCCTCCTTAAATAAGGAGATCAAAACTCTGCACAGTATTTTTGGGTATGGTCTCAGAAAAGTCTGAACCATAGCAGCATTACTTCTATACCATTATCTTTTATGCTTTGTGCAATAAAAGCTAAATTTCCATTTACCTCCTGATTAGTTGCTGCATGCTACAGTTTTTAGTTTCATGCATGAGGACAGCCAGATCCCTCTGGACTGGAACATTCGGTTGTTTCTCATTTTGCCTTCAAATTCTTACTGCAAAGTGAACACTCTTACAATTTTGTAATTCGACCTAAGCTGCCAATTTTGATGATAAATTATTTATCATATCAATGTCCCTTCGCTGAGTCTTAACTTAAGAACCTGACTTTTATGGTCTCAGTGGGGACTAAATGAAGCCATGACTGAAAATAGATGACCACATGTAGGCAGCCTGATGTTCCAACTCCATTCTCAGCCTTCATCACTCTCAAGAAGGCACGGAGCAGACCTTGAAACTCACTTACATCTCTGAAAGATGTAAATGAGTATTGTGCACTCATCACTTTCCAACCCAATAAAGTTGTTTCTTACTAGTTTTTAATGGAGGTGGCTACACCAGGGTGACTCAGATCCTGACCTTATTCCAGCCTTGGTTCAAACATGGGCAAAGGAGCTGAATTCCAGAGGTGAGGTGAGTTTGACAGTCCTTAACATCAAAGCTGCATTTGAACAAGTATGGCATCAAGAAGCCCTAGCGAAACTGGAATCAATGGGTATCAAGGGACAAAGTTTCCGATCATTGTAGTCATATCTGACACATTGGAAGGTAGTTGTCATTGTTAGAGGTCAGTCATCTCAGCTCCATGTGCCTCAGCTTCAGCTGCTTCATCAATGATCTTCCTTCCATCATAAGGTCAGAAGTGGGGATGTCCGCCAATGATTGCACAATGTTCACCACTATTTGCAACTCCTCAGATACTGAAGCAGTCCATGGTCAAATTCAACATGATCTGGACAATATCCAGGTCTGGGCTGAAAGGTAGAAGAAAGTGAGGACTGCAGTTGCTGGAGATCAGAGTTGAAGAGTGTGGTGCTGGAAAAGCAGAGTCAGTCAGGCAGCAGCCGAGGAGCAGGAGAGTCGACGTTTCAAGCATAAGTTCTTCATCAGAATCTTATGCTTGAAAACATCGACTGTCCTGGTCCTCGGATGCTGCCTGACTGGCTCTGCTTTTCCAGCACCACACTCTTCGACTCTGGGCTGACAACTAGCAAGTAGGATTCATGGCACGCTAATGCCAGACTATGACCAACACCAATAAAAGACAACCTAACCACTGCCCCTTGACATTCAATGGTATGTTACCATCACAGATTCCCCCACTATCAACATCCTTGGGGTTATCATTGATCAGAAACTCAGCTGGACTCACCACATAAACAGAGTCAAGAGTGTGGTGCTGGAAAAGCACAGCAGGTCAGGCAGCATCTAAGGAGCAGAAGAATCGATGTTTCGGGCATAAGCCCTTCATTAGGATGCTGCCTGATCTGATGTGCTTTTCCAGCACCACACTCTTGACTCTGATCTCCAGCATCTGCAGTCCTCACTTTCACCTCACCACATAAACACTTTGGCTACAAGAGCAGCACAGAAGCTAGGGATACTGTGGCGAGTAACTCACCTCCTGACTCCTCAAAGCTTGTCCACCATCTGCAAGGCATAAATTAGGAGTATGATGGAATACTCCCCACTTGCTTGGATGAGTGCAGCCCCAACAACACTCAAGAAGCTTGACACCATCCAGGACAAAGCAGCCCGCTTGATTGGCACTGCATCCACAGGCATCCATTCCCTCCACCACCGGTGCTCAGTAACAGGAATGTGTACTATCTACAAGATGGTTGTGATTCACCAGTGATCCTCAGACAGCACCTTCCAAACTCATGACCACTTCCATCTAGAAGGACAAGGGCAGCAGATATATGGGAACACCACCACCCTCAAGTTCCCTTCCAATCCACTCATTACCTTGACTTGGTAATATATTGCTGTGTCTTCGCTGTCACTGGGTTAAAATTCTGGAATTCCCTCCCTCAGGGCATGTGGGTCAACCCATAGCAGGTGGACTGCAGCAATTCAAGAAGCAGCTCACCACCACCTTCTCAAGGGCAACTAGAGGTGGGCAACAAATACTGACCAGCCAGCAACACCCACATCCCACAAATGGATAAATATAGAGAAAATGAATTGCCAAAGCATGAATTGTATTTGTGTTCAGTAAGGTGATTTATGACATTGATGTGATTGGAAAAACATCTACTCCTTAAGTCTTATGATTTCTAAATGGTTTTTGATGTCAAGCAATAGATGAATACTGTAAATATAGAAAGGTCTTCAGACAAGTTAAAACAATAGACAACATTTGACATTATTGATGGTGTAGTCTGTTATGACAGACAAGTTTAAATATTTTATCTTTTACTTTTTAACTTTATATATGCATTCACTCTATTGCCTTTTTAGACAGCAGTTCTGAAGTTTGTTTCCTTTATCAGAGAGTTTGATGGGCTTTTGGATAAAAGACAAATGCCTAATCATTTCGTAAATGCTTCATATTGTTTGTACAGTTGCTGTGAACAGCCTACCCAGGGATTTTTATGAGCTATTCAATGGCTTCTGTTATAATAAGTTTTATGGGCTCTGGTCAGAAAGTGGGTAACAGGTGAGGGCTTGAGAGGCATAAGGGGCAGAAGATTAGTATTGAGCACATTGGGAAGGTGGTGAAGATTTAAACGAGTGAGGGTGAAGTGGTGAGGATGAGGGACTGAAGGTGAGAGGCTAATGGTGAGAGGATGAGAGGATAAAGGAGGTGATGTGAGAGGCATGCAGAGACTGATACTGATCATTGTAAAGGAGTGAGAGCACAGTTAAAATAGTTTAACAGGTTCAAATGTCAATACATGAGTCATTGAGGGCCTCAGAAGCACAAGTCAAGGCTTTTTGAGAACAGAGAAATGACTTTGAACCCTCCCATTCTAGATTTGACCCATCTCCACCTTTGGTAGCATGCTTACCTGCAGGGCAGATGGACCCTGAACCCTTTACAGGATCCTGCTTGCTGATGGTCTCAAGATGGAAACAGGGCCATGATAGAATGATTTGCCTTGTGTCCTGGTTTCTGTCTCTAACAGGAAACTCCAGCAGTTTGTGTATTCCTCAGAAGTCACATTCAAATATATCTTTAAATCATAAGCAAATTTGACAACAGTACACTGAATACCCCCATCAAATTCATTTACATAATGTGTAATTAGTTGAGGCCACTACCCCATGGTACCCCATTTGATAGTTACCATCCTGAAATTAATGATTTCCATTTTAAAAGACTATTTCCACGAACCAGAGGTTGTATAAATGCATAACTTTGCCTGCCTTATCCAGTTTAGATTCATGCAAATTAACAAAATAAAAATGTATGAATTACAATATGTTGCAGTTGCAGATATTTTACTTATTACAAACACCTCATGGACTGATCAATGCTCAGCCTACAGCCTTGCCTTTGATGCAGTGTGGGGGAGTCACTCCTTCCATCATCAGCTCTGTATTTATGAGATACATGAACTGAAATAGTCATTATTTTAAAAACTATATGCCATCAGAGGGGAAGTAAAAAGTGCAAATTCTGTTCTGTGTAAACAATTATAATTTATAGATGGTTCTTTAGATTAATAAAGATGTTATGAAGGTTGCATTCTGCATCAGCTGGAATTCAGTGCAAAGCTGTTTAACACTTTTTTCTCATTCGGGTTCACAACCTTTCATTACTCTCTGTTAAATCTGCTTTCAGGAAGTGAGAAGTGACAGAAAATAAATGTGAAAATTGTAACTTAAAAAAAACCCACAGTAAACACTTATCTGCAATCTACTGGAAATAATGCACACAATAGTATGTTTCTCCAGGCATTACATTTTTCATTACATTTGCTCAAATTTTCTAACATTTGTAAGAATTTTTCAGAAAAATCTTCAATTATCTACTACACCTCGGGCGGAAGGAAGGATGAAGACAATTGTATTCTGAATTTTTGATGCATTCTGAGTCATCCATTCAAACATGAACATTTGCATGAATGCATGAGCATTTTTATGTTACTCTTCTTTCTAGCTTATGCTTCTTACTGTGTGAAAAATCTTTTGATTCACTTAGCCTGTCCACACTCCCCAAGCAATTGCCTCTGCCGCACCTGACCTCACCTTATAAAACGTCTGCCTCGCACCATATTGGAATTTGAATACCCCATAAATTCCTGCATGGAGCCGAACTTACAGCTTGCCAGTCATTTGTTAACGAAAGCTGGCCCGAAGAGATAGTTTGGGCAACATGCCAAGGACATGAAAAAAGTGACATGATTGCCTTGCCTGCTATCCTCCCAACACTTCAACAAAATGCTGCCATATCACTTGTCTGTTTGGAGCATAGTCCTGAAAACCTTCCATACTGCTAAAGGCATCTTCACGGACAACACTGTATACTCTGCTAAGTGTCCAGCTGCAGCTGTTTGTAACAGGTGGTGCACACCGCCTTCTGTTCTTCAATACAATTTGTTCCCTTAGAGGGAATTTCTGTAATTATAGAAGATAACTGCTATTATAAACAATGAAAATAAAAAATGAGGGCAGAATAAGCACCTTGAAGTCAATGATGCAAGTGCTGGATGCTTGGGTGGGGGACAAAAGAAGAGGTACACTGAATGTGCAGGGAGTGTATATGTAGATCTGTAAAGGAACTGTGTGTCATTGTCAATTAGTCAATGAAAGCTAATGGGCAGGTATAGCAAGTTATTAGGAATGCAAACTTATCCTCTATCCTGAGAGGTTTTGAATACAGGAGAAAGTGAGGACTGCAGATGCTGGAGACCAGAGTTGAAAAGTGTGGTGCTGGAAAAACACAGCAGGCCAGGCAGCATCCAAGGAGCAGGAGAATCAACGTTTCGATCATAAGCCCTTCTTCAGGAATGAGGCTGGTGTGCCA
>NC_057712.1:105364302-105416220 GCF_004010195.1 Chiloscyllium plagiosum | reverse complement strand
CAAGGCTAATTCACCTGACCTGCACATCTTTGGACTGTGGGAGGAAACCGGAGCACCCGGAGGAAACCCATGCAGACACGGGGAAAATGTGCGAACTCCACACAGACAGACACCGAAGGCTGGAATCAAACCCAGATCCCTGGTGCTGTGAAGCAGCAGTGCTAACCACTGAGCCACCGTGCTGTATAGAAGCTTGGTTAAACTGCATTTGGAATACAGTTTGATCTCCAAAAGTATTATTGCTACAGAGGGAGTGCAACGATGGTTCACCAGACTTGTTCCTGGAATATCAGTTCTGTCCTATGAAGGGAGATTGAGCAAACTTCCTTTGTATTCTTGAGAGTTTCAAAGAATGAGTGGTGAACTCCTCTCCTTAAATGTCTTCAAGGCAGAGATTGATAAATTCTTGATCTCGCAAGGAATTAAGGGCTACGGGGAGAGTGCAGGTAATTGGAGTTGAAATGCCCATCAGCCATGGTGGACTCAATGGGCCGAATGGCCTTCCTTCCACTCCTATAACTTATGGTTTTATGGAACTCATTGAAACCCACAAAGCACTTAAAAGGATAGACAGTTTAATTGCAGGTTAGCTATTTCCCCTGGTTGTGGAGTCAAGAGCCAGGGAACACAATATGAAAATTAGGAAGATGCCATTTTGGACTGAGATGAAAAAAATGTTTTTACACAGACCATTGTGACTCTTTGGAATTTGTTAGCCCAAGGGCTGTGGAAGCTTAATATTTCAGTATATTGAAGGTAGATATAGATTAACAATAGTTTGGGGATCAAGTGGGTAAAAGATATTGAAGTGTCAATCATCCATGATTATTTAACTGGCTCAATTGGTTGGATGGTCTACATCTGTTTCTATGTTCCTACAAGACGAGATGGTGGACCAGAAAGTCAAGTACAAACCTTTGGACAGGAGTATGATAACAAAGTTCTAATTAACTCATGTGGAGGACCAGCACTAATGACATCTCCAGTCTGTCACATTAAGACCCTTTCTCCAGCTTCCTCACCACATGTTCATCACTCACCCAGCAGTAAAACCTAGTGCTCAAACATAAGTTCTGATTCTCCAACCCATCTTCACACACTTAAAAATACTGCTGGCGTCATTGTCAAGGAGAATGTACAGTTCTGACTCCATGATGAGAAAAGGTATCAGACAGAGTTTGTCCTCTTCATAGCCTCTATTTCATCTCCCAGGCTTGCTGTAGACCCAGAGGTGCTATCACAGCAGAACACATTGTTGGAGCCTTTAGTGAATCGGTCATGGTTCTGTTGTATCAAGGAATGGTTCTGAAAGAGTTCATGTTGAAGTTCAGTTCAGCCCCAATAACTTTATGATGTCACACAGAATTTGCATTAAGAATGAGGCAGTCTAGCAAGAGGCCCTGCCATAGACAGCCATTTCTGACAGTCTTGCAATTCTACTTAACTAGTCGATGTAACTTGTACTGTTTTCTATTATGTAATAAATGATCTCTTGTTATGCAAGTAAATTGCCTTTTCATGGTAAGACTCAGTGGTCTATCGGCTACACTGATAAATAGACAGGTCCATTGGCTCATCATAGATAGGAGAATTGGAAGGCTTTTCTTAGTGCAGCAGTGGTGTTCCTACCTCTGGACTATAAGTGTTCAAGTCCCACCTGCCTCAGAGGTGTGTAATAATATTCTTGGTTAATTAAGAAGGTTGAAAAAATCTACAAAGGTGAATGGTGGCAGCTCTATACCTCAATCAACCAGAGCTCATAAAGTAGTGACCTATTCCTCTACTCTTCCTTTGGGGACAAAACATCAGGAAAAAGAGTCATTCAGCCAATTAAGCTTATTATATCATTCGAGATTATGGCTGACCATCTCCAAAATCTCATTATCTCACACTATTTTCATATTCCTTAATCTTATCAGTCTGCAGAAACCTATTAATTTCTGTCTTGAACATGCTCAGTAGGTGAGCATTTGCAGCTCTCAGTGACAGAGAGTTCTAAAAAGTCACCACCTTCTGATTTAATGAATTCCTCTTCATCTCAGCCTTAAATGGTCTGCTCCTTATCAATTCTGTCAAGCCTTTATGAATACTCTAACTTTCAATGAAGTCACCTCTCATTCTTTGAAACTTTGGACAACACAGGGTGAAAGCCCAAGGAGAGAAAGCAAGTTAATATTTCGAGTCTAGATGACTCTTCATGGATGCTGCTTGACCCACTGTGATTTCCAGCATTTTTTTTGTTTTCAATTTGGAAAATACAGACATAGATTCCTCAATCTCTCCTCAGTAAAACAAAAGTTCCACCATCTGAGGGATTTGTCCGCTGATTAATTTTGTTGCACGCTGTTTATGGCAAGAGGAGTCTTTCCTGGATAAGGAGACCAAAACTGTACACAATACTCAAAGTGAGGCCTCACTCAGGCTCTTTACAACTGCTAGAAGGCATTTTAACTTCTGAACTCATTTCCCCTTGAAGTGAGTGCAAACATACCTTTAGTCTTCCTAACTGATTGCCGCACCTAGATACTAGCTCTTAATAACTCATGGATAAGGACATAAAAATCACGTCAGACACGCACACTTCCCAATGTCTCACCATTTAAGCAAAATTATACTATTTTTCTCTACTAAAGTGAATGAATTCACATTGCATTATTCTAAACGATTCACTTAGACTGTCCAAATCCTGTTGAAACCTTCTTGCATCCTCATTACAACTTAAGTTTTCACCCAATTTGTTAACACAAGAAAAATCTGGAAATATTACTGTTGGTCACCACTTCATTTATTAAGTGAACAGTTGTGAACCTAGCATTAACAATTATAGTACCTCACTAATTACATTCTGCCATCCTGAGACTGATCTGTTTATTCCTAGTCTCTACTTTCTGTTATTAACCAGTTCTCAATCCATGGTAGTATATTCCTCCCAGTCTAATACACACTATTTCTATTTACTAACCGTCTGTATAGGACCTTATCAAAAGCTTTCTGATCATCCAAATACCTGTATACCACACCCGCTGGTCATCCTTTATCCAAGTTTTAAGTGTCATCTTCAAATCTAGGTTTGTTCAATACATTGTTTCAGTTGCATGACACTGTGATCTTTTCCTATAAATTCTGCGTCTCCACAGCTACCTGATGAAGGAGCAGCATTCCGAAAGCTAGTGCTTCTAAATAAACCTATTGGACTGTAACCTGGTGATGTATTATTTTTAACTTCATCTTCAAAATCTCCATGTTTCAGACATGATTTTCCTTTCAGAGATCCATACTGACTGCCTAATTTTGTCTTGCCTAAATATTCTATTATTTTTTTTTAGAAAAGATTCTAACTGTTTCCTTACTACAGGTGTCAAGCTAAGAAGTTTGTAGCTCTCCACTCTCCCTCTTCTATTGTTAAATAGTGTTATTTTTAACTCATCTTCAAAATCTCCATGTTTCAGACATGATTTTCCTTTCAGAGATCCATACTGACTGCCTAATTTTGTCTTGCCTAAATATTCTATTATTTTTTTTTAGAAAAGATTCTAACTGTTTCCTTACTACAGGTGTCAAGCTAAGAAGTTTGTAGCTCTCCACTCTCCCTCTTCTATTGTTAAATAGTGTGGTTCGCATTTGCTACCTTCCAATTAACAGGAAACTTTCCAGAATCGAAAGAATTGCAAAACATTATCACTAATTCATCCACCATCTCTTGCTACTTTCTTCAACAATTTAAGGTGAAGTTCATCTGGTCCAAGAGATTTAATAATCCTCAATCCAACTATTTATTCAAGTATCACAAGATGCTGCAATGCTGCGCTACAGCAACAAAAAGAAAAAAAAAATCCGCAAACCCTCCAGAATACCTGCAAAAATACTCCAGGCTAATTTGCTGACACTTTTTAAGGCAGACACTCCTCAAAATCATCTAATACACACAATGGTTGCGCATGGTCCTTTAAATAATGACCGGCTTGAATTAGACTTGAAGCTGAATGCTTCATCAATGGTGACTGTCATGCAAATTCTTTAAATAGTCTAAATTTGGAAAATGGGATTCACATCATGTGATGATGCTGCAAACTAGATATAAACAATTGAGCTGTGCTTCTGGCACAAGCAGGGGATGCCTACAGGAATGCACTTCTCCTGATGGTGCACCATGTGGACTATGTCAGAAGTGGCTCGCAGCACAACCTGCTCTGCAGAAAGATGCATAGCTTCAGGGATGCTATCTTCATCAGTGCTCCGAGTTCAAACATTGGCCAAAATGACTTTACGTAGGGCATGGTTTGGGCTTGTGGTCATGACTGAGTAGTTGAGGTGATGGGATAAAAAAATCTTCTGGAGTTTCCCAGCTGAAGCAATATGCCTTCTGCCAACTATGCTTTTCACTATTCTGATGCAGATGTGATGGCCTCCTTCTCTACTGTAATAGTTTGATTCTGAAAATGCAAAATATGCAATTGCATAACAGTGCAACAAAAAGATACAGATTATTACAGAATATTAGTAGTGAGAAGAGTTGTTGTTTCTCATAAGATGCACAGCAAGGTCAGATGAAAAGAAGGTTACAAGAGTATGTTGTTGAAATTTTCTCATAGACTAGTCAGACCACATTTGATGTACGATGTATGATTCTGACTGTAATGTTCAAAACTGATCATAATTTTGAGGAGGATTTACAGCGAGGCAGAGTGATGGAAAGCTGGACAGATTCAAGATCGGATTATAGGGTTTGGGCTGAAATAGATGAAGACATGTCCATTGATGATGAACAAATATGAGCACCGAATTAGACAAAGGGAGAGTGAGGATAGTTGTTAAACTGAAGGAAGATACAAAGACAGGGAAGCGTGAGGCCATGAATGGAATTAAATATAGAGATAAAAAATTCAATTTGGAGGCACTGGAGTAGCAAAGCCAATGTTATAAAAGTGGGGACAGAAATTATAGGTGGTTGTTGCAAGATAAGATAAAAGCAACAGACTTAATGATAAAAAATTCAATTTGGAGGCACTGGAGTAGCAAAGCCAATGTTATAAAAGTGGGGACAGAAATTATAGGTGGTTGTTGCAAGATAAGATAAAAGCAACAGACTTAATTCTGATGAAGAATCACCAGACTTGAAATTTTAACTGAAGTTTATGAACTATGGAAGATGGAAGACCAGCAAAACAAGTGAGTCTGGAAATAATGAAGGATTTGATAAAGGTTTCCTTAGGGGCTAAGATCAAGATCGAGATAATGACATTATTGAGGTTGAACCTGGTGCTATTTGTGTTGCCAGAATGTAGGGCATTAGATTGATATGGGGATCAAATACAGCACTGATATTGCAGCTGGTCTTGTTCAAAAGGAGAATGACTGGATGGAATCATTGATTAGGGGAGTTGCCTTGTTGAATGCAGTTGAACATTGAAGTAAGAGCAGGACTGGTTGTTTAGATTGGTATCTTACCTTTTCTCATTCGCAATCTTCCTTTTGCTGTTATAATTCAGCATTTGCATTACCTGATACCCTTGATTAAATTGAATTAATGCCCTGTAATCCACTCCGAGCCATTCATTATTCTATTATAAAAAGAAACTGCTTCCTTCATGTTGCAAATATTGGTGACAGGTGGACTTGACAAAAAAAAGCACATAGAGACAGCAAAGTAAGTATGATTGTCACTTGAACTGACTCATGCAATACTCCAACTTGATTTATAATTTAAGTTTCAAGTCTCAGATGAAAAATAGTATGGGATCAGTGTTTATGTCAGTTAAGTTGGAAGCTGTTAAACTGGATGTTCATTGTTACAGCAATAAAAATTATGAGCTCTTAAGGCACTACAGTATTTAAATTATAAATATGTCTTGAACCAATATGAGTCCTTTATGCTGACATAAACATAATAAAAATAGGATTACGGTCTCTTATGATGAAAACCAAATGGCATGTCACAGAGTTTTGCACTGTAGAAGAAATAACATTTGGTAGCTGAAAACAATTTTCCAAATGGTCTTTATATGTTTCCTCATCTTTTTATTCTTTGTTATCGAAAGCCATCTTCATATCATTGGCATGCAAATACTTGAATTGAATTTGTTGTCTCATTTACAGTGTTTTTTTTCTCTAAAATGTTTTAACATTAACTAACATTGCATTCAGCCTTATGGTGCATTCACTATTTTGTGATACTAGGGAAATGTGAGCAAACAAGAGACTAAACTTACAGCAAAATAATTTTAAAAATGAACCATGGGTGCTGGGCATTTGAAACAAACACAAAAACAGAAATTGCAGGTGAAACTCAGCAGGTCTGGGGACAAAGCAGAGTTAACATTTCGAGTCTAGTGACTCTTCGTCAGAACTAAATCCACAGCACTGACTTTCTACAATTTCTCTGTCAGCTCACAGTAGGGAGCTGTGAATTACATCTAATGTGCTTCACTATGTCCTGATTGAATGACTTTAGGGAAGACCTTTGGAAAAAGAAAGCAATTATGTCTTTGAAATCTTTTTCTCCCTGCAGCCCAATGGCCGTGATATCAAAACAAGGATAGAATGATTATTTCTTTTTCCAAGCCTCATAACAGCAATTTTATGTCGGGCATTTGGACTGTAAAACTACCAGAAGACTATTTTACAAATGTTAGAGAGGTAGTTAAGTGTAATTAATTTAAGCTTGAAATAGGTGGAGTTTGTAATCTTTTTCCACCATAATGGAAGTTAGAGTTGCACAAAAGGTTCAGCTATCATACCTCAAGTTTCATTTATATTTACTTAAGCTTCATTCAATGCTCCCTTTTCTCCTCTTCTCATGAATACAGCAACACCTCAGTACTTCCCCACCCATTATCATTCTTTGAGAGTGATTGATTCCCCTCTCTCAGTCTGCTGATAGAGAATAGTGGGCTATTACACTCTAGAAGCAACACAATTGTGTCTGATTGTTTTCTCACTTAATCGCTACGCTGCACACACATGCACACATATGCACAATACACCTACACTTACATATACTTTCCAGCATGAGTTATGTAAGAACAATCTGGAGATGAATACTCAGTCCTCAGCAGTGGATCTTCCTTCAGTAGACAGATATTTTTCAAAACTGAATGGCCACTTTTACTTCAATCTGCAAATGGTGTTGTTTTTGTTTTCTGATCACATAGGAATAACTTTTGCAGGAGATATTTATCCTGGAAATGTTGTGGCATTGTGGACGTCACACAGGATCATTTCAAATTACTTCTGGCTTTACAAATCATTATTTACTTATAATAATTTTTGGACTGTGGGAATGTTTGTCATTTCATTTTTGCTACCATTGTTTTTTTTTCCTTTCCCCTCATAAAGTTGGATGCTCATGTCCTAAAAATAATGTAACAAATTCTGGAATGTTCACTCTTGTGGAACCATCTTTTATTATGTTGTTCACATTGAAACCAATAAGTTAATGCATTAAGTATCTCAAATTGTGCTGACATAGATGCAGTGCTGTTAATGTAGCCTCAAGAATATTCCCTGAACTGTGATCAAACAACTGAACTTTACTCTGAGCCAAGACTTGAATTTGTGGTCTTGGAATGTTGGTAAAATGTTAGCATTTTAAGGATTTAATTAAAGGACAAGAAGCAAGTATAGAGATGTTTTGAGGTAGTATTTCATTGGCAGCAAGAAAATTAACATGTACCGAAAAAACACAGGTCAAAACTTTTGGTCTTCAGACTGTCAGATACCAGATATGACAGGCGATATGCATCAGGACCCCTATGGTTGTCCCTACCTACAGACCTAGGTGGGAATTTCTCAGGAAGTTCAATTTTCTGATGGGCAATTCACTTGCTCCCTGGACTCTCCGTGACCATTTCCAAGATCTCAGCTGAAGGCTCTGCAGTATTTATTTGGATAGCTTCTCAGGAAATGTTAGACAGATTAAAACCTGATCTAAAACCTGGGTAACTACAGAACTCACAAACAGTCACTCATACTGACCTGCCCAGGTAGGCAACTACCCTAACTGATTCAACTGCTCAAACTGAACCATTCCAACTACCAACTCATCCCCTTGATTATGCATTCACCCAGGGGAAAGTGAGGAAGACAGATGCTGGAGATTAGAGTCAAGAGTGTGGTGCTGGAAAAGCACAGCAGGTCAGGCAGCATCCAAGGAGCATGAGAATTGACATTTCGGGCAAAAGCCCTTCATCGGGACCCTAATGCATTCACCCACTCAACCATTTACCCATCTCACCCACCTGTCCACCTACCCATTGCCCAGCTACACTTCTTCCCACCTCAGCCATCCACCCAACCTAACTACCTACCCACTTTACCGAAGTATTAATTTATCCACACTCAGTCACTCATTCCTCTTCTCTCCCATTCACTGATACCATGTGTCAGTCAGGTGCCATTTTTAAAAAATAAAGAAATGTGCTATGATCTTTCAAATACTCTATTCCAGTCAAATTCCCCAGGGGACACCGCATTGTGCAGCTCTATGAAAGTTAGGAGTAGAAGACCCAAGAAGAAATTCTTCATTTTATTTTTATGTAATCATGGAAGATGGGCATCACCTGCTGGTCCAACATTTATTCACCTTTTCGAGTTGCCCTTGAGAAAGTGGCAGACATAGGCATAGACTAATACAGCACAGAAGAGACCCTTTGGCCGATCAGGTCTGTGCTGACCTATCTACACTAATTCCACTTTCCAGCACTCGGCCCACAGCCTTCAATGAAATTACATTTCAAGTACTCATCCACATATATTTTTAAGGTATGGAATTTCCTGCCCCTACTGTCCTCCCGGTCAGTGCATTCCAGATTCCCATACCTTCTACATGAAAGATTTTTTTTCTCCACTCACCTCTCAACTTCCTGTCTTCCACCTTAAAGTTATCTTCCCTCATCACTGAACTTTCAACTAAGGAGAACAGCTACTGTCTAACGACCCTTTCCATGCCCCTCTTACATAATCTTACACACCTCAATCAGGTCCCCTTCAACCTTCTCATTTCCAAAGAAAACAACAGGAGTTTGTCCATCCTCTCTTCATAGTTAAAATGCTCAAACCCAAGAATCATTCTGAGGAATCTCACCTGCACCCCCTACAGTGTTATCATATCCTTCTTATCGCATGGTGATCAGAATTGCACGTAGTTCTCTAGTTGTGGTCTAACCAATTTCTGCACAGCTTTAACATAACCTTCTTGCTCTTATAATCTAAACTATGATTGATATGGGTAAGTGTCCCATCTGCCTCCTTAGCCACCCTAATGACCTGTCCTGTTGCCTTCAGGATCTAGGGATAAGCATCCCAACATTCCTCTGCTCCTCTGAGCTTCCTCATGTCTGGTCATTCATTGAGTATTCCTTTGTTCTTCCAAAGTGCATCACCTCAGATTTAAATTCTATCTGCTACTGATCTGCCCACCTGAACAATTATTTATATCCTCCGATAACCTAACACCTTCCTCTTCACTGTCAACCACCCAGCCAATCTTTGTATCATCTAGGTAAAAACAATGACTGCAGATGCTGGAAACTAGATTCTGCAGTAGAGTGGTGCTGGAAAAGCACAGCAATTCAGGCAGCATCCTGCTCCTCGGATGCTGCCTGAACTGCTGTGCTTTTCCAGCACCACTCTAATGCAGAATCTTTGTATCATCCACAAGCCTACTTATCATCCCTCCCCACATTCTCAACTACATTGTTGAAATTTATCAGAAACAACGATCATGGACTGAGTTCTGTGTCATGCCACTGGACACTGGTCTCAAGCGCACAAACAGCCTTTGTTTCCTCTCCCTAACTACCACCACCCTTTGTTTCCTATCCCTAATTTAGGATCCATCTTGCTAAATTACCCTGAATCCAAAGTACTTTTGCCTTCTGTATTAGTTTCCCATGTTAGACGCTGTCAAAGGTTTTGCTGAAATCAGTATAGCCTGCAATAACTGCCCTACCCTCAACTAGACGCCTGATCACCTCAATGAAACTTACATCAACTTTATCATGCATGACCTCCCTCTAACAAAGCCACACTGTCTTTTCCCAATCAAACCTTGCCTTTCCAAATTCATTTCCTCCTTCGTAATTTTCTCCATGAGTTGCCCTATCACTGATATGAGACTCACAGGTCTGTAACTTCCTGACTTATCTCTACCACCCCTCCTGAAAAATGAAACCACATTAACAATCCTTCACTGAAAATAAGAAATGCTGGAGATCACAGATGGTCAGGCAGCATCCGTGGAGAAAGAGCAACGTTTCAAGATTAGCATTCCTTCAGTCCTCTGGCAACTTCTCTATGGCCAGACAGGGATTCAAAATTCGAGTCAGAGCTCCTTTAATTTTCCTCACCTCCCACAGCAGCCTGAGATACAACCCATCCAGAAATGGAGAATTGTCTACTCTTAAACCTTTAGTATGACCTGACACTGAAGCTAGTCTGCTCAAGAACCGAATGGTCCCTTTCCCAAACATGGTACCCTCATTCTGCTGAATAAAGTCAAATGTGAAGTGTTTGTTTAACACCCTGCCACATACGGATTGTCCATTGATTCATCATGGACGCTACTCTTTCCTGGTGATTGTCTTACCCTTAATATACTTAGAAAATTTAAGGTTTTGAAAAGATTTGTAGCTCGGGTTGTGGATGTGATTTTGGTTTGCCCGCTGAGCTGGTTGGTTTGTATGCAGATGTTTTGTCGCCCTACTAGGTAACATTCTTAGTGCACCTTCTGATGAAGCGTTGTTGTATACTACACATTATTTACCTCACCTGGTCTGTTATGGTGGATTGTGTCATTTCCAGCCTTGCTTTGCAGTGGCTTGTATATAGGATCGATTTCTACATGTCTGTTGATGGCATTCCGGGTTGAGAACCAGGCCTCCAGAAATTCCTGTATGTGTCTTTGTTTAGCTTGTACCAAGACAGCTACATTATTGATCACTCTCCTTGTCTGAGTGTATGGAGACGAGACATGCATGATATTTCTCCTTAATTGTACATGCCAGGGATTTTACATGACCCTTTTTGGTCTCCTAATTGCTTTCTTTAGTTTGCCCCTCTTCTGCACATTGTGCACTCCTCTAGGGCCTCTGTTCATTTGCTCCCTTTGTACCTGCTAAAAGCCTCTCTTTCATTTTTATCTAATCCTGGATATTCCTTGACATCCAGGGTTCTCTTGCCTTGTTAGTCCTGCATGTCACACAAAAGGGAACATGTTGATCCTATAATCTTCCTATTTTCTTTTTGAATACACCACACACTCATCCTCAACACACACCCGATCCCTTCGCCATCCAACTGCTCTCATGTACATTGTCCGACTATTAGCTGTTCCCACTCTGCTTTGGCCAAATCCTTCCTGCCTTTCTTCAATCCAAGACACTTCTTTTTGCTAAACATCTCTTTTCTTTATCATAACAAACTTTAATTGCAGTGTAAAAATAAAGCAAAGAACTATGGACGCTTGTGATCCGAAACAAAACAGAAATTGTTGGCAAAACTCAGCAGGTGCAGCAGCATTGAGGGGAAGACAGCTGAGTTAGTGTTTTGAGTCCAGTGGCTCTTCACCAGGAATCACTGGACTCAATGTTAAACATTCTTTCTTCCTGCAATGCAGCCAGACTTGCTGAGTTTCATGAGCAATTTCTGTTTAAATTGTTGTGTGCTATGGTCACTACCACTAAAATGCTCCCCACTGCAATTTGACCACAGCACTGTGCTGTCACTTGTTGGACCTTCTAGGTGTTTTATATCAAACTATCTCCTGAATACATTTGCATAAATCTTTGGCTACAAAACCTTTACACAATGACTATCCTAATTGACGTTCAATAAGTTGAATTCTCCTAGTACAATGGCTCTATTATTATTACACATCTCAATAAATTGGCTACTCCTCCATTGCTCACTTACTGCTTGCATATATTATAGACTCCCAAACAATGTGACTACCTCCTTTTATTTCTAATCTCTACCCACAAGCCTCAATTGAAGACCTTTCTTACTACAATAACTGACTCCTCTCTTTTAGATTCTCTCCATCTCACCTAATGATCCCAAACCCTGGAATATTGAGTTGCTATTCCTGTCCCTTCCTCAACCATGTCTTTACAGTAACTTCAACATCACAATTCCACATGTCAATCCCTGCCCTTAACTCATCTGTTAAACCTATAATACTCTTAGAATTAGAGTAAAAGCCATCAAGCCTCGCACTACTCTTTGAATTGCAACATAGGAATTTGGAGCCAGAGTAGCAATTCAGCCCTTCAAGGCTGTTACACTACTTAACATGATCATGGCTAATCTTATCCTGGTCAAAACTATATTTTCCTGCCAGGTCCCTTTATCCCTTTATCCCGTTTTTCATCAGAAACATATCTATTTGATTCTGCCTCCATTGCTCTCAGGGGCATAGATTCCACAGATTCACAAGCCACCGATAGAAGTCATTTTTCCTCATCTCAATTTTGAACATACCTTCTCTTACTCGAGATCTATGACCTCTTGTTTGAGACTGTCCCAGATCTGTTCAACATCCACCTTATCAATCTCCTTTTGCATTTTACATAACTCAGTCAGATCACCCCCTCATTCTTCTGAACTCCAATGATTAGAAGCCCAATCTATTCATTTACACCTCTGGTGACAGCCCTTTCATCCCTGGAATCAACCTGGTGAACCTTCTCTGAACTATCTCCATTGCCAGTATACCCTTCCTCAAGGAAGGAGACCAAAACTGGACACAATATTCCAGGTGTGGTCTCACCAATGTGTTATATAGATGTAACAACGCTTCTTTACTTTTATAATTCAATATTTTTGCAATAAATACCAGGAGTCTATTTGCCTTTCTTCTTATATACTGCATCTGCATACCCACTTTCTGCGATTCATGCACAAAGATGCCCAAATCCCTCTGCAGTGATACATTTTTGATCTGCTTCCCATTTAAATAATAAGTTCCCCATTTATTTTTCTGGCCAAAATGGATAGCCTCACACATTAAACTCCATCTGCCAGATTCTGGCCCAACCTCCTCGCCTATCAATATCCATCTGTAAACTCTTTATCTCCTCATCACTGCCTACTTTCCAACTTATTATAGTATCATCCATGAATTTCGCTATGCTACATTCTGTCCTTGCTTGCAGATCATTTATACATATTGTAAATAGCTGAGGTCAAAGAACTGAATCCTGCGGCACCCTAATAGTTGCAGTTCACCATTCAGAGAAAGATCCATTTTTCACAATGCTCTGTTTTCTGTCATTCAGCCAATCCTCTTTCCAAGCTAATACATTACCAGTAACCCGGGATCTAACCTCGTAAACCATTCTTGTGTGCAACACCTTATTAAATGCCTTCTAAAAATCTAGGTGTACCATACCCACTGAATCCCCATTATCCACTTTACTGGTTATATCCTTAAAGAACTCCAGCAAGTTTGTCAAGCATGACTTACCTTTCCTGAAACTGATGAATTGAGCTATGTTTTACCAAGTGTTCAGTTAGCTCCTCCTTTACTCCAGCAACTTCCCCACTATAGAAGTCAAACTGAATAATCTATAGTTGCCCACTTATTGCCTATCTCCTTTTTTGAGTAAGGGTGTCTTTCCAATCCAGTGGTACCTCTCCAGAATCCAGGGAATTTTGGAAAGGTTTAACTAATGCATCTAGCTTCTCTGGTGCCACATCCTTTAATATCCTAGGGTGCAGGTCATCAGGCCCTGGGGATTTATCTGACTTTAATCCCATCAGGATACTTAATACATTCTCCCTGGTTATTGTAATTTCACCAAGTTCCTCTGCAGTGACTGCAGCTTTTGGGAAGAAATTATTATCTTCCAATGTGAAAACAGACACAAAATATTAATTCAGTGCCTCCACCATTTCTGAGTCCCCATTTCTTCTTTGGCATTTTCATCTTCTAAAGGGTCAACTTTTGTTTTCACAATTCTCTTCCTTTTTATGTACTTGTAGAAGTTTTTGGTATCAGTGCTTATATGGATGAACTCTCTATCCTGGATCCTTTACTATACATGCACTGTTCCCATTATACTAATGATTTGTATCCGCCTGACCCCAACAAAATTAGTTTAAATTCCACCTGACAGCACTAGCAAACCTACTCTCAAGGATGTTGGTCCCATTCTGATTCAGGTGTGGATCATTCTCCCCAGAAGTGGTTGCAGCAATCCAAAAATCCAAACCATGCCCTCCTGCACTAACCCCTGAGCTACGCATTCATCTTATTTTTGCACTCACTTATGCGGGGCACCAAAAATTACAACCTTAGAGGTCCCTTTTTATTAATCTACCGCCTAGCTTCCTGGATTCTTGATGTAAGCCCTCATCCCACATTCAACCTCTATCATCGGTACCAGTAGGTACCACAACCTCTGACTGATCATTCTCCCACTTTGGGGTGCCCTGCAGCTGCTCAATGACATCCCTGATGCAGGTCCGAGGGAAGAAACACACCATCCTGGAGTCACATGCAGAAAGGTTTCTCTGCAGCACCCACTATTGGGTCATCTAACACTCTTACCTTTCCCCTTTGTGCAGCTGGGCACCCAGAGCACGGTACTCTTTTGTGGAACTCTCACTGTCATTGTTTTCCAACACTGAAGATCAGTCATCGACTGGGATGACTTCTAGAGCTTTCCTGTTCACCTGCTCACTTCTTTTCCTTGCCTAGTTCCCTCTCTGCCTACTGCTCCTTAGCCTATGGTGTATCTACCTCAGAAAATGTGCTGTCCACATAGCTTTTAGCCTCACTGATGCACCTCTGTGGCTCCAAAGAGTTCCAATACTCGATGCTCAAGGTGTTCAAACTGGAGGCGTTTCCTACAGACATGCTCATCCAGACTATCAGAAGCATTTGGAATTCCCACATGCTCCATATAGTGTAACACATTGGCTGAGCTTCACTTGTGCTTAGTGAATTGTACAGGCTCGCAATGGCATGGAAAAGGAGAAATGCACAGCAGTGTCAAATCAAGAGAATATACCCGATCAGTGGCAATCTGTTGATCCAGACCACAGTATTGCAAGGCTGTGCAAACATATTAGAGCACTGCATTATTGTAGGAGTAATATATGTGCCTTTATAAAGATGAAATTGATGCATATTCTCCTTTTCACTGCAATTGAAAATTGAGAACAATAAGAAGAAATTGATTTCTATCAAATTGACCTAACCTCTGTCAACCAAGATGAATGCATGATCAGTGTAAGATTTATAAATCCAATATACTAGGTTGCACAACAATGCAGAATTTGCAAAGTGACTGAAATTTGTTGGATGTCCCTGTCACATAACCTTCCCTCGCCCTTAATAATTAGCTTGACTGGTGGATGTGGACACAATGTGAAAAAAAAACAGAATTTGCAACGAACCAATACCCAATTGCAATTTCTCTCAGTGCCTTACCTATGGCAGTGAGTTGGTGTTAAAATTAATGTCCTACAGAAATTCTCCATCGCTCTGAAATATAAATTAAACTTAAGAGAATGATGGCAGACATTCTCTTGAGGGAACATTTTCAGTCTGCCTGAAATTCACCAAAAGGTTTATGAATGTGAGGTGTTAGCAGATGGTGAGCAAGAATATTCTGTGATAAAGCACAAACTGCAGGATGTGTAGAAGGTGCTAATAGCAACAATTATACTTACAAGGTGTAAAAATGTACCCTCTGTGGCAGAATAAGTGTGAAAAACGTACATATGATTTGCTGAAGAGACAATGAAAGTTGCAGCATTTAATATTGTGCTGATTGGACTTCATAATGTTTTGCTATCAATAAAAACTGCTAATGATTATGACTGGGAAGTCAGCATAGTGGCTAATTGGCATGTTACATAAATATTTATATACATAACACAACTTTATTGTTGATATGGTTTTTTTTAGTAAATGTCAAGTACCAATTATTTGCAGCATTAGGGAAATACTATCTTGCTCAGGAGTATTGAAACAGGATGACTGATTGTAAAAAGTTATGGCGTGATCTGATCAAAGCCTTCAAAATCGCAACTGGAAATGACAGGATAGATAAAGATAATAAATTTTCACAGGTTAGCAATTCTAGAACTAAATGGCATAATCTGAGAATTTGGATCAGATCATTCAGGAGGGATGTTACAAAACAGTTCTACACAGAATAGATGGTAATGTTTGAAACTCTCTTCCACAATTGAGAGTGGATGCTGGATCAGTTGTTAATTTTAATCTGACAGAGAAATATTTGTTAAGCAAATACATTAAGGGACATGGCCAAAGGTAGGTTTATGGAGGTAGGCCATAATCAGCCACGATCTCAGTGAATAGTGGAACAGACTCGAGGGCTGAATGGCCTATTCCTGTTCCTATGTTTGGAACTACATACCCATGTATAATCAGGGAAACCAAAATGAGAAAGCAGCTAGTAGTTTGCAAATTCAATATATAAGTTTCAAAGGAATAGGACCAAAGATGAGAATTATTGTTGATTTTAATGCAGAGAAAGTTATTCCCTTCGTCAAGTCCAGTAACTTGTTTATAAAGGAAAAAAAAATCCCAAATTCCAGTTTTTCTTACTGAAAAGCTTTAAACCACAGGAGTTTGTGGTCCAAGCCAGAACATTTTGTAATGTACAAAATTTGAATAAACAACGCCCAGAATTAAACATGAATTAACAGGAAAATTGTGGTTGATTCGCAACCATAAATTATACTTCAAATGACAGATACAGCAGAGGCAGATCTTCCAAGTGAACTCAGCAGTAACTCATCTTATATGTCACCAATCTTGGTTAATCTTTGAAACTCTGTCATCCTCACGGAAAATTTCAGCTTCTTTTGCTTCTAAAATTCAGCCAGATTCTCAACTGACAACAGTCAATCCAACTTCCATTTTAAAGGAATGGTAAGAATATAAGACATGGGAGCAGGAATAGGTCATTCAAACTCTGAAGGTTGCACCACCAATCAGTAAGAACATGACTGATGTGGTATGGCCTTAACTCCATTTTCTTGCCTGTCTCCATGACCTTGACTTCCTTGTCAATGAAAATCTTCTTTTAACTCAACATTGAATATATTCAAAAACCCAGCCTCCACTGCTCATTTTGGGAGAGATTGCCATATTAATAACACTCTGTACAAATGACGAGGCATTAATACCTAGTCTTCCTTACAGCTTTTCACTACTACAATAATCACTCCCATTGCTTTTTGCTGAGGGACACATTTACTATCTGATGAAGGGCTCATGCCTGAAACGTCAATTTCTCCTGTTCCTCAGATGCTGCCTGACCTGCTGTGCTTTTCCAACACCACACTCTCGACTCTGATCTCCAGCATCTGCAGTCCTCACTTTCTCCACATTTACTATCTGTTCTTCTTGGTCCTCCTCTCCCTTTTTTCAACAGATTTTAAAGGAACAGTTAAATGCTTCCCCACATCAAATCTGCTGTTGGCCTGTGGGAATGTGCTGGCCAAGTCTCCAAAACGTCAAGGTGAATCAGCTCCTGTTTGTAAACTCCTTGGTTGAGCAGAGATTATTTCTAGCCAGTAGCTATATCAGAAGTCAACTCAAACTTAGTTGATGTGCTATATCCTAAGTAATGGTGAAATGTATGGAATCTGAGTGCACTTGGTGACAATTTCCAGACTTCTCAAAGGGTTAGGTTTCTGATCTCACTTTCAGTCTTAGTTTCCAAAGAAACTAGAAGCATCAGTTTCCCTTTTCCATTACCTCCTCACTAGGAGGTAGAACAAAATCTGGGTTTTGCAGGCTATTCAGTCTAGTGACTGTGATTGGATAGATATTGAAATCTATACTAATAGAAGAGTTCAATGGAATTTAAACAAGATTCAAGGGAATGCACTTAGAAAAATAGTCAGCAAGGATTCTCGAATGCTGAGTCACGTTTAACAATTTTGATTCAATTCTTTGAAGACAAAAAGGAAAACGTAGACAAGCTTAGTGAAATGGTTGTTAAATACTTGGATTTTCAAAATGCCTTGCATTAGGTACCAAACTGCTGTTTCACATCAAATAATATTACATGGCTTAGATTTCAGTGAGTGATGGATTGGGGGGGGGGGGTGCATATGGAAAAAATATCATCAGCTAGACAGCCTTGGATATCTTGGAGAAAGTGAGGACTGCAGATGCTGGAGATCAGAGTCAAAAGGTGTGGTGCTGGTAAGGCACAGCCGGTCAGGCAGCATCTGAAGAGCAGGAGATTTGACATTTTGAATATGCTCGAAACGTCGGCTCTCTACTCCTCTGATGCTGCCTGACCAGCTCTGCTTTTTGAGCACCACACTTTTCGGCTTTGCATGTCTGAAATTCAGTGCTCAATTAGGTTGTTGAGGCAAAAGTTCTCACTCCATTTAAAAGGGACCTGGATCTGCAGCTGAGGTGCTGTACATTGTAAGGCTGTGGACCAGTGTGTTTTAAAATGGACAATGAAGTTTATTCTGCTGGTCCAGACATCATGGCCTCTTTCAGTGACATAGTTTTTCTTTGATTATATGTCCTCCACTTGGCTAACAGTACTTCAGATGAACCCATCTCCTTTCCAATTCTGAGAGCAACTAATTATTTCCAGGCAATGAGAAATTACATAATGGGATCCTATCAGCAAGCAGGGTAAAGTTCCCACACATACTGACAAATGTCTGGCTACAGTATCAACTATCGTTTAGCCAGAGAGACTTGGTGACATCTCACTGCATCAATCCACTCTTCTCCTTCCTCCCCAGACAGAAGAAAAATTCAGTGAAAAAAAACAAGTGATGCTTGGAAGGGAACACAGTGGTTGTACTGCTCCTGTGTACATAGCTATATAGCTCAAGTTGAATTACTGTGCATCAGTCTATTATACTGGTTTTTCCTTTACATGCCCTCAGATTTACCGGGCCTGAATAAATATGGAAAATCACAGAAAAAGAAAATATTAAACACTTTAAGCTTAGCTAAATAAAATATTGAAACAGGTACCATTGGAAACACTCAGCAGGTCTGGAAGTCTCTGTGGAGAGAATATTTGAATTCACATTTCAGGTGTGGACCCTTTAGCAAAACAATTCTCTCCACAGGCGCTGCTGACCTGCTGAGTGTCTCTGTATTCGGATTCACATCACCTGCATATTTGAAAACAGGTTAAAACAGATTTTTTTAAAAATCTGTCTTTGATATAATGCCTCAAGCCACAGATAGTGATGTTTGTGACAAGCTTCAATTGATTTCTGGTCGGACACCAAGCAGAGAAAGTCTTCTTCCTCTGCTCATTGGTTGAAACTTTACTTTTATTACAGTAACCAAACTTGGAACATTCCTCACTCAATTAAGAGCGGATACTTGCAATAAGTTGAAATGTCCTCTCCTTGAATCTCACGTTAAGTTTGATGTTCATCTGATTCTGGAAACAATAATCTTGTAAATAGAATAACGGCACAAAGCGAGGCTCTTCAGATCATTGCATTCACACTGGTCTTCAAGCACCTTTCTATGCTAGTCCCATTTTCCAGGACTTAGCTCATAGCCTTACATATAATATTGTTTCAACTCAATACTTCTCCACTGATATGGTAGATGGTTCCAGCCTCTACCATTCTTTCCAAATATCCACCAAGCACTGGGTGAAAAAAATTCTTCCTTAACTCCCTTTTAACCTCCTGTCCTTTACCTTAAGTCAATGTCCACTGGTTATTTGTGGCGGAAAGTCAAGTGGAACAAATGATGAGGATGTCCAGAGCAAAAGTGCTAATGGTAGGAGAGAAGAGTTTTATAAATGAAGAATAGATGTTAATATCAGAAAATATTCAGGTCTGCTGAGCTCAAACCCACACAATAAGGCACTTTGGGAGAAAGGATGCAATCCGAATAGAGGACGGTGTTCATGCTCTGAAGTTGTTGAACTTAATGTTGAGTTCTGAAGACTGTAAAGTTCCTCAGTGGAAAATCAGGTGCTGTTCCTTCAACATTTGTTGGGGTGTGCTGAAGACACTACAGCAGGCATTGGACAGTTTAAAGCTCCTACCCTTTGATTACTGACCCCCCCCCCCAACTAAAGGGAAAGGTTTTTTTCCTGTCCACTCTACTTATGCACATCATAACTTATGGACTACATTTAGGTCCCTTTCCCCACCGCACACCTCCCCAGCCCACCCAGCCATCTCTATTCTAAGGAAAAAAACACCAGCCTCTCTCATCCTTTTCTTTTCATAGCTGAAATGTTCCTGATGGCATCCTAGTGAATTTCCTCCACAGCTTCTCTGGTGTAATCATATAGGAGGTACTTTCACTGGGCCAGATTGGATTGAGATGGAAATGTGTTGCTGGAAAAGCGCAGCAGGTCAGGCAGCATCTAGGGAACAGGAGAATCGACGTTTCGGGCATTAGCCCTTCTTCAGGAATGAGGAAAGTTGGTCCAGCAGGCTAAGATAAAAGATAGGGAGGAGGGACTTGGGGGAGGGGCGTCGGAAATGTGATAGGTGGAAAGAGGACAAGGTGAGGGTGATAGGTCAGACTGGGGGGGGGGCGGAGAGGTCGGGAAGAGGATTGCAGGTTAGGAAGGCGGTGCTGAATTCGATGGATTATACTGAGACAAGGTGGGGGGAGGGGAAATGAGGAAACTGGTGAAATCCAAGTTCATCCCTTGTGGTAATTTTTGGGAGGTAATGTGCAGCTAGGTTCAACCCAATGGATGATTCCATATATTTTTTGATACGGTAATGCTCTTTCAATATTTTTGTATTCACTTTCATTCTGTCCACTGTGTGTCAGGAATCAAATGTATCACTTTCTCATTACGTGTGGTGTTCCTGCAGACTTGTAAACTGGAAAACATGGCATACCAAATTAGAGGCATCCTCATACTCAACAGGAAAACTAATGTGGTAAAGCTATCAAAGTCATGGGTATGTTTTATAATTATCTTTCCTGGAGTATTACAGCATAAACAAGGCCATTTGGTCCATCCAAAATTAACCTCATTGCCTTGCTCTCACCACTTGGCATCGTATCTGTTACTTACAAATGATGGAGAGGATGAATAACCTGTCTTTAGAAAAGTGCCTTTTGCATCCTGATGATACACCAAAGTGTTTTACAGTTAATTAGGTACTTTTAATCTGTAGACACTGCCTGATTATGAGAAATTTGTAGAGTGCAACTTCCTACAATCTGCGATATGGTAATGACCATGTAATTTTTTTTTGTGTTGATTGAAGGATAGAAGTTGGCCAGGAGTTTTGGGAGAACGCCCCTACTCTTAACAATAGTTCCTTTTTTTCACATCAGCATGAAAGGGAAGAATGACTCACTGATAGTGAAGCCCTCTTTTAGTATTGTATTGGAGTATCTGTTTCAGTAAGAATTGTATTTCGTCATGTGGCATTATGCCATACAGTTCAGGAAAGCTCTGGGGTTTGAGCCCTACTTTGTGCAGAATGAGACGAATTCAGCCAATAATGCGGTCTTGCAATTCAACAATTAGCCTCAGTTTCCCTGCTACAGGGTTGGAGCCAGATTGCTGTCAATTTCTGACATGCTTGTACATGAATATTTGAAATAAAGACAGGATCAGGTCCATCTGTGATAAACCCCAATAGCCCCCGTAACCCACTATCAATCCCCACGTGTGAAGCGTGACTACTTCAGCATGCAACTGGGAGGATGCCAATTTCCAGTCAACCAAGCAACGCATCTAGCAAAACCTTCAAAATCAAAATGAAGAAGATGGGCATACATATTCCAATTTTCTAATGAAACTAGAAAGTAATAATCTGTTACTTTAGCTGACTGTTCAAAGTTAAATTGTATGAACAATACACATGCATTTTTAGCATGTAATGGGATACCCTGAGTGAATAGCTTGGTCAGAACTGTTTTTATGTATTTACTATTGTGAATTAATTCAAAATATGGCGGCTTATAGTAAATTCTTCTTTGGTTCAAAGAATTTAAGTCTAACCAAATGTAGATTACAACTGAAATGTAAGGAAGCCAAGTAATGTGGCGAAAATATATCACAACCCACCTCCACTTTGAGAAAAGTCAGGAGTTCAGTGAGTACACAATGTGCAGTATGCATGACGACTCAGGTGCTTAAAATATTAGCTAGATTCTCTGTGCATAGAAACTGTTTCCTCTAATGGTGGAATAAAGAACAGGGGAATGTAAACAATAGAGCTGAGCCATTCAGCTGCAAAATCAGGCTGTACTTTTTCACATGAAGGGTAATAAGAATTTTGGAACTCTATTCTTCAAAATGCAATGGATGATTTGAAGCTTTCAAGACTGAGATCAATTTTTGTTAGACATAGATATCAAAGGCAGGAAAATGGGATTAAGGAGTACATAGACCATTATCTTATTTAATGGCAGAGCATGCTTAAGGGACTGACTGAATGGCTTACTCTTGTTCCTGTGTTCCTAGATAGTCGAATTGGACTCAAGATTGGAGAGCCCATAATTGTGGTAGTAGGGCAATAGAGACTTTCAGTCAAGAGTTGATAGCTCTAGTAGAGTAGTATTATATTCATATTCAGAGTATAAGGAGACTATGGGAGAATGCTGGAGAACCATGAATCTGTCCCTGATCACTCAAGGTTAGAATAAGGCTCCGTATAATATTTCAAGAGCTGAATTTTCACTGGGACTTTCAGGAACTACTGCTATAACTTCAATGGATGATTTGTGGATACTGTAGAAAAACAATATTAGCAGACATTATATAACCGAAAGGACTGTGGACGCTGTAAATCAGAAACAAAAGCAATGGTTGCTGGAAAAGCTCAGCAGGTCTGGCAGCAGCTGTGAAGAGAAATCAGATTTAATGTTTCGTGTCCAATGATCCTTCCTCAGAAGTGATGCTAGCGAGGAACATGTTGGTTTATTTGCAAAAGATAGCGTGAGGAGAGAGGTAAGGAGTAAATGGTAGGTGAGGATAGAGCCCAAAGAGAGAGAAGAACAGACAAAGGAGTTGATAATGATCTGGCTATGTGGGCGGGAGTCTTGGTTAAAGAAGTAGGCATGGAGGCGAAGGCGGCGGAAGAATTGTTCGATGTCACGCCGCGTGTTGAATTCATCAATCCGGGAGCGTAGGGGAATGAAGGTGATTGGATTGACTCATGCAATTGTGTTCATCTCATTGCATATGCATACATGCTATTATGAAGATGTTCTGTATTAAAATATTGCTTGAAGCATTTACGTTTTGAAGGATTGTGGAAGAAGAACTTCATTTTTAGGTTTCTGGAGGTACCTGCAGTTGTTTCTTTAAAAGTAGCCCACGTTCCTGATGGAGGACTTATGCCCAAAACATTGATATGCCAACTTTTCGGATAATGCCTAACCTGTTGTGCTTTTCCAGTGCCATATTCTTTGACTCTACAGCTCTCTCTTCCTCCCTTGAAACTTCACATGAAAGTTGCAGACCGCCGTCATTTTCGCAATGGCAATTAGGAATGGGCAATAAATGTTGGTCCTGCCAATGATGCTCACATATCGTATGAAGGACTTTTAAAAAAAATTACAATGTTTCAAAATTCCACACTCACTAATCAATAAATACATTCAAATTACTACA
The DNA here is from genome assembly GCF_004010195.1 of Chiloscyllium plagiosum. Lineage (NCBI taxonomy): Eukaryota > Metazoa > Chordata > Chondrichthyes > Orectolobiformes > Hemiscylliidae > Chiloscyllium > Chiloscyllium plagiosum. Next base: position 105,392,635 of record NC_057712.1, on the reverse strand, counting down.
GTCCCACATGCTATAAGATCAATCTATTAGCATGTTTGTCTTCATTGTTCACTCCTTTGAGTAAAGGAGTTGGGAAGTCATGTTGAGATTGTACAGGACATCGGTGAGATCTCTTCTGGAATATTGTGTCCAATTCTGGTTGCCCAGTTATAAGAAGGATATTATTAAGCTAGAGAGTGTTCAGAAGAGATTTACCAGGATGTTGTTGGGTATGGAAGTTTTGAGCTATAAAAAAGGCTAGATAGGCTGGGACTTTTTTCACTGGAACATGGGAGGTTGAGAGGTGATCTTATAGAGTTTTTTTTAAATCATGAGGGTATAGATAAGGTTAATGATAGGTGTATTTTCACCAGGATGGGGATTTTTAAGACTAGAGTGCACATTGTTTAAGGTGAGAAGAGAGAGATTTTAAAAATACATGAGGGACAAATTGTTTACAAAGAGGATGGTTTGCATGTGGAATGAATTCCCTTAGGAAGTGGTAGATGTGGGCATAGTTACAACATTTAAAAGACACTTAGATGAGTACTTAAACATGAAAGATTTGGAGGGATGTGGGCCAGGAGCAGACAGGTGGGACTGGAAGAGCACAGCAGCTCAGGCAGCATCCAAGGAGCAGCGAAATCGACGTTTCGGGCAAAAGCCCTTCATCAGGACTGTTTAGTTTGGGATTATGTTTAGCATGGACTGGTCAGACCTAAGGGTCTGTTTCTGTGCTACATGACTCAATTATTCTATGAGGTAGGAAATATCAAAACTATCGTGCATGATGATTTGGAGATGCCGGTGTTGGACTGGGGTGTACAAAGTTAAAAATCACACAACACCAGGTTATAGTCCAACAGGTTTAATCGGAGCGACGCTCCTTCATCAGGTCCTGCATGATAACAGACACCCTGGTCAAATCGTCACTTTTTGTAGATCACAAGAAAGGCCTGCATGGAACTTTTTATCATCAGCGGTATCCAATTTACCTCCAATTACCCTGAAAGGGGAAGGTATCTCGTGAATTTAAAAGAAAACAACTGAAGCTAGCTGTTAACACTGCTACTATGTAATAAATCCAAGAATGGTTTCTCCACTGGATGTTGCTGTCAAGCCAGGAGTAGTTTTTCTACCACACCAATGAATAACGTGATATGTGTGTGCCCTTGTACACCAGTCATTGAAAGTAGACAGACAGGTGGAAAAAAAACAATTAGGAAGGCAAGTGGTATTTTGGCTCCTATTGACAGATGATTTTAGTTCAGAAGAATGGATGTCTTACTGCAGTTATACAGAGCCTTTGTGACAACACACCTGGAATACTGGATGTAGTTTTAGTCTCCCTACTTAAGAAAAGATACAGTTGTCATATGGGTGTGCAGCAGAGGATCATTAGTCAGATACTGGAGAAGTCTGGGCTATCGTATAAGGAGAGTTTCTTTCAATGGGTGCTGTATTTATTAGCATTTAGAAGGATGAGACGGGATTTGATCAAACCATATAAAATTCTAACAGGGCTGCAAAAACTAGATGCTGGGAGGATGTATTCTCTGTTGGGGAGTCAAGAACCAGGAGACACACCATTTGAGACTGAGCTAAGGAAAAGTTTCTCAACTGGAACCGAACCTATAGAATTCCCGAGCACAAAATGCTGTGGAGGCCAAGTTCCTCATTACATTCAAGAAAAAGCCTTTCTTTTAGATATTAAAGGCATCGAAGGGTATGAGAAGAAAGCAGGAATATGACATTTAGATATGGGATCAGCCATGACCCTATTAAATGGCAGGGCAGGCTTGACAGACAAAATGAGCTACTTATTCTTCTATTCTCTGTTTCTGCATGAATTCCAGTGTTAGTGTGATACTAGGTCTGTAGACCATACACCCAATGACTGGCTGAGTGTATCAAACAACACATTCACTGCCGATACTGTGGTGCTGGAAAAGCACAGTAGTTCAATCAGCATCCGAGGAGCAGGAGAATCGACATTTCAGGCATAAGCCCTTCATCAGGATCCACTGGCCATTCCCAGCTGGCAGCAGGGCCATTCCCAGCATCAACCAATTTCTTGAATATTATATCCAATGTTAGATGTGATTTGTTATTGAAAATCATTTATTAAATAATCTGGAATGTATTAATATTTATATCAGTAACTGATTGAAGCTCATCAATTGGACTTAGAATGTGAGGTATTTGACATGATAGAAGTCGCATATTCATATATTGTTTATGTTTGCAAAATGAATTTATCCACATATTGCATCTTTTCTCAAAGAAAAAAGGGTCATAGAGATAGCCAACCTTTACTGCATCCTCATGGCAATTCCTTGACCAATTAGAATCTACCTGCCTGGCCTGAAAATGAAGATCAATGAGTAACTCTTCTTGTTGAATCTCCATGTCAATGTTGTCCCAACCAATCAGCAACTTCTTCATGTTCTGCATAAAATGGTGTCCCTTTGTTCATGTCTGATTCATGTTTCATTATTCTGATGTGTTCAAGAAGAAATCTTCAGCTGTTTGTCTCCTTTTAACAATAATTAAGCATTTATTTCGATTCTTCTGATTTTGTTAGCTTGCCAACCTAAAGGGCTATATTCACCTCCCTGTCATGTGCTTGAAAACCTATCACCAAGATTTACATAAGAGGCATGTCTAAAAACAATGAGCCTCATATTCCTGGCATCTCCTAATAATAAAGATTAAAAAATCTGTTTTTCATTTTTCTCAAAAATTTTTTCACTTCAATAATTTTTATATCTTGGAATTTTATATTGTTGTACTCAACCTAATGTACTTAAAGCTGAAAATGTGTTGCTGGAAAAGCGCAGCAGGTCAGGCAGCATCCAGGGAACAGGAGAATCGACGTTTCGGGCATAAGCTCTTCTTCAATCCTGAAGAAGGGCTTATGCCCAAAACGTTGATTCTCCTGTTCCCTGGATGCTGCCTGACCTGCTGCGCTTTTCCAGCAACACATTTTCAGCTCTGATCTCCAGCATCTGCAGTCCTCACTTTCTCCCTAATGTACTTAAAATCTAATAACCTGACAGCCCATTTTAAATCCCACTTTGAGCTCAGTTATGACAATGTTTTCAAATTCATTGTTCCTACTCCACAAAGAAATCATCGACATGTGACATAAAAATGCCTGCAAGCTCAGCCCACTGAAGCCAATAAAACATTGGCAGAGTTTCCTTTTAACTGGAGTTAGCCCAATTTTAATAACATAGACATTGCCAAGAAGTACCAAATTCTAGAGGCATCATTTCATCTCCCTTTGCAACTATTTAACTTCCTGAGTGTCTTCAGTGAATTTGGCTCCACTTTCAGAATGCAAAATTTCTTTTTCAGCTGATCTTCCTGTAAAAAAATCAGCCTTATTAAATTCTGAAAGAACTTTTTCCTAACAAAGCCAGGAAAATTTTCAAAATTATGTTTCCAGTCTTTGGTGAATCTAATATCTTATTCTCCCAGTTTTTCTTCAAAACCTTGCTTCATTAGTTTGACTTTAGCCTTACGTCCCAGCAGGGGACAGTTTCTCTGTACAAATGCATCGGTGTGGCGGAACTAGCTGCCATTTAACTTTGATTGTTCACCAGATTCCCTCTAGATTTATAATTCTTGCCATTTAGCAGCTCCTGCTAATCTGTCTTCTAATATGTTTGTGACTATAAAAACTTCCAGATTGCACAGGCTTCTGCTCCTAGTGGTATTCCCAGACTGTACCATTTTCCTTGACCTTGTTAAGCAACACCCTCTGGATTGCCTTCAATGTCTTATTGCAATATTTCTGATGGATCTCTCCCTCCTACTAATAGGATTCCTTTCAATGGTTTGTGTCCTCTTTCTACTGGCTTGTTTCAGACCCAAAACCACTGTTTGAGCTTACACTGCATTTCCTTCCATTTTTCCATTTCGTTTTCACAATCTGTGAGACTGTCTTCCTGTCTATCATTCTGTACATTCAACCAGTTGATATATTTTCCAGTGGTCCTCAATGCTCTCTTTACAATAATTGCAGTTTTCCATGACCAGCCCCTTTTGGTAAATGTTTATCTTCTGCCCACTTTAATAGTTGTCCTTTGGAACCAATGCGTTAATTTTGATCTTCAGAATTAATCATCACTTCATCAGAAAAACTGTCAATTAAAACGTCTGATCCTCAGAGTTGTTTACATATGGTTATGGGAAGTACCTGTTTCCTCATTACTTTCTAAAATTCTTCTAAAATTTGTGAACTTGTAATCCACACTAAGTACACAAAGCTTGCCAATATTTTTCAGAAGCTTTCGCTGTTTTGAAAGTCTCTCTGTCTGCATCCATTGCTTTCAAATGCTCTGAAAAGGTAGTTAATTATCGTTCCTACCTAAAGTGGGGGCTAATTACTTTATTACTGATGATGATAGGACAGTTAGTAAAATATTCTGATTAAAAAGATGATAGTTCTGGACTGTTGCTCCTCACCATCAATAGCAAACTCTCAGCACAGACAACACATTCAAATGCGGATGGTAATTTACAGTTTGGCTGATATGCCTACATTTTGTTAAGCGTTTCAGCTGTTATTGCATGGTTCCCTTCACGCATCCATTGTTAAAAGAGAGTTCTCCTGACATATTTGTAACTATTATGCTTATATTTGAACACATTGTTATCTTGTTAGGCAATCATGAAAGTAATTCCAATGGGCTGGAGTGTTAATGAGTATTCAGGGAAAGCTAATTAATACAAAATTATGTCCTGGCAACCACAGTCAGGAAGGCTAATCCACCTGAAGGTTTCTGAGAATCTAAATCAAAACTTAAACAGAAAATTTTGGCTTCACACTCAATTAAGATTACTCACACTCAACATCTCCCCCCACCCACCTCCCCCCATTCCCCCCGCCCCCAACCCTGTTTCGGGATTCAATCTATTCTGATTTTTCTTATTGCGAATAAAGAAACACAACTCCATATATTTTAAATGTATGTGCAATCTAGTTGCTCCTTTTCATCATAACATTCACTTGAAGGATTTTCAGTGTTGAGTCAAAAATAGGGAAAGTATTAAACCTCACCATGGTTGTGACTTGGAGATATGTGACAGATAGGCCAGCATTTCAACTTGTACATATTTTATTTATTAGAGAGATGAATTGTATCTGAAAGTACTGTGATTCCTTTTGGTGAGCTTAGATATATACAGCATTGTTATCTCTTGCTGAGATCATCTATAATGTGCTGCTTGATAAAGATCTGCTCGGTTGTGGATGCTTGACAGACAAATAAAACATTTCTATTTATGGGCACATTATTTTATGAATTTTTACTTGCTACCAGGTAATCAGCATTGATTCAATGATAACTCACTTACCATGGAGTTGTGGATTCATGTTACATCCTAGTACCGGAGCACATATTTTTGGCTGATACTCCATTGCACTACTCTGGATCCATCAGAGAGGCATCTTTTTGGAATGCAGATGAAACCAAATTCCCATCTGCCCTTTCAGGTGAACATGAGACAAACGTAGGGAACATTTTTGCGCATGAGAAGAGGAGTTCCTGAAGTATTCTGGCCAATATCGATCAACAATGGTCTTTGATCTCAGTGTTGCTTTTGGGTCTTTGACGTGCATAGATTGGCCTCTGTGTTTTCCTACTACAATGCCGACACATCATAGATTGTGCAATGCTCATGAAAAATGGCATGTAACTGCAATAGTTTCTTCTTTATTCCAAATAATGTTGGGTGTTTTCATGAGAATGATTCACACTACAACACATTCTTTTCACGGTTACTATTTGGCAGTGCAATAGCTTTGTAACTATATTTGCGTGTCAATAAATTAGAAGCATTCTTAAATGCAAGAACCCACGCTGATTATACTCCAGGAAGATTAGCTATCCCCAGGATTGCATTGGAATAAGAAAACTTGTCTTTTTAGAGAATAGATATCATTCTGAATGCTAGTTTTTCAGAGGAAAATGACAATCAATTTGCAGTTCCTCAACAGAACCTCTTTCTGAACAAGAAAAGAAAAAAAAAATCCAAATTTAGACAGAGGCGATCACTTGATTATTGCCTTTGTGACAAATAATCTTAGAATGCAAAATAATGCAACATAGAATGATTCATAAAAGTATTGTTTGTTAACAACATCCAGACCAGAGGAAAACTAATAGAAAACTAATGCTTTGCCATGAAACTCCAAATTAATTGAAGAAAAGAGTCAAAATGGGCATTGTCAATCTCATTTAATCTGTTAGAATTTCCAAATCAAAATGAGAACTGTTTAAAAGTAGTTTGTTTCCATTGAATTTAAACTAGAGAAACTTAATGTTTGCTTCCATGGAATCAAATATACAATTCCAATTCCATTTATTTGATAAGTTTTGCAGATTTTGTATTGATTCGCTTTTGTCAGTGACCAGTTCAAATTATGGTCATCATGATACCCAGATTCTAACAATGAAGTATACTTAACAATTTCAGTGTGAATCCTCCTGTGTCCCTATAATAAAGCTCTTTTGTAGTGACTATGCATTATTAGTTGACTAGCAAAAATGTTCTAAGTCTTGGTTGGGGAATTGACTACCAGCATTAAGTTAAGACATCTGATGCATTATTTAAAGCAATAATAAACATTTAACATCTAAACAACTGTTAAAGAAGCATGTGGAAATTACTCATTAATCACACTTTAATACCAGTTTCTATGATGCAGTTAATAACATTTCTAAGGTTGGGGTTGACATAGCACAGTCAGAAATATACAAAATGCAGTGATGTCTTAAAATTTTATGAAACCATGAAACATGTTGGTTGGAGGAGAAGGAAGACATTTTTCATCTTAAATGGTTTAAACAGTTGCTACATTTTTGGAAGATACCCATTTAATTGTTAGATCAGTGCCTATGTTTAGATTCATTGAGATTTCTTCAAATGCTGGGACAATAATAGGATATCTCATCGTGTACAAAAAGGTAAAGTCACCATCGGCTCACTCACTCATTGGAAAAAGATGATTGGTAGTAGTTTAATCTGAGGGTCACACCTCAGATGTGAAGAACAATTGAGAAGGAGGGACCTTCGCAGTGACCTCAGCCAGTGCAGGAATTGAACCCATCCTGTTAGCCTTGCTTTGCATTTCAAACTAGCCAACTGAGCTAACTGATCCTGACAAACCATGTACTAATACTTCTGTACTAATATTAACTAATTCACATCCAGAAACATTAAACGTTCACCCACTTTCAACATAAAACTACCATGTCAATCAGGACTGATATATCAAAACTGGTTTGCAATTAAGATCATAAGACATAGGAGTGGAAGTAAGGCCATTCGGCCCATGGAGTCCATTCTGCCATTCAATCATGGCTAATGGGCATTTCAACACCACTTACCTGCACTCTCCCCATTGCCCTTAATTCCTTGCGAGATCAAGAATTTATCAATCTCCGTTAACCAATCTTTCAAACTTTCCTCCATTCAAAGTCCAGGTTTGAACACCATTGATTCTTCACATAGACAGTGATGTCCTGAAGCTTGATGAAAACAGATCAGTAAGGTGAAGTGTGAGAAAGTTATGGAGAATTAGAACTGACCTGTCATGCACTGAAGTTCTTCACAGAAAAAACTTGGGCATCAATTAAAATATATATTTTCTCACTGTTAGGATCTCAGCACATTTTGTTACTGGACAACTTCATCCCAAACAGGAACCTGACTTGATAGATCATATTTCCACTTGTTTTGTTTTTAATGAAATGATCTCTCAATGAAGCATAAACACACAGTGCTGCAGATTTTTCTTGAGCAATAGAACAGAAGTGTATAAAGAAAATAAATGAAGATACAATAGACTAACCAAACTATCTACTTGTATTACAAACTCATAAAATTTTAAACACACATTTCTCATTTGTAAATTGAAAAGGAATGATGCAACTGTTGTGTATAGCACCAAATATACATCTCTAGGACAGTATTCAAGACACCACTTATACAATACTCAAATCAGAATTCCTGTATCCAACACCTTGCTCGGTTTATGTCACATAGACTGAAACTATAAATGGGTTCTTCCTGAATCTATCTCACACTTGAGCTTAAATGGACTCTGATTTGAGTAATCTCTTCAGAGTTCCACCCTAACAGTTCTGGTTTGGAACATTACCTCCTCATTCTAAGGTAATCTAGATCACTATAATTCCTTTCCTTCTCAGGATCACTGGTCTGTATAGCCATCTTATATCAAAGACTTCACAAGAATGGTCAATACTCAAAGTAAACTAAAACCAAAAGTATCCTTCTCCAAGCTCTAGGTGTTTTACTAAAGCCTAAAAATAAAATTGCAGAAGTCTCTAACAAACTTTGAGGTCCCATCATTCACCTTGCTGGGTCGAAAAACAACCTAAGATTAAAATAAAATTCCATCAGTACTGCACACAAATCAATTCACTCTGAATTCAGGCCTCAAAAGCATTTTTAAAAAATCATCCTAGCTACAGAAATGCTTAGAAATTAATTATTCACTTCAGGCTCACAGATAACCCAAAGGTTACTAACTCAGAAACCAGAAATGCAAGTTTATAATAAATACTTTCCCAAGTGAGTGGGGAGTTTTGAGAAGAATACTCCTTCATGGTAACCTCAGCATTTAGGTAAAAACAATGACTGCAGTTGCTGGAAACCAGAGTCTAGATTAGAGTGGTGCTGGAAAGGCACAGCAGTTCAGACAGCATCCGAGGAGCAGTAAAATCGACATTTCAGGCAAAAGCCCTTCATCAGGAATACAGCCTGTATTCCTGATGAAGGGCTTTTGCCCGAAACATCAATTTTACTGCTCCTCGGATGCTGTCTGAACTGCTGTGCCTTTCCAGCACCACTCTAATCTAACCTCAGCATTTAGTCTGCATTGCAAACCAGTCAGCCAGCCAATTGAACTAACCACTCAAGCAATAGCTATTCAGAAAGACAGTTGATTATGGAACTTTTTCGTAATCCCCGAGAGACTGAAAGATGTATTTATAAATAAGACCATTAACACCAATGGACTGATATTAATTCTGAATAAATTATTAGGGTAGAATAGGAGTCTCTTCCATACCTACCAACTCCATGACTACTACCATCTAGAAGGACAAGAGCAGCAGATATATGGGAACACCATCACCTGAAAGTTCCTTTCCTAGCAACTTACCATTCTGACTTGGAAACATAACACTGTGCCTCAGTATCACAGGGTCAAAACCCTGGCACTCCATCCCAAAAGGCATTGTGGGACAGCAGTGGTTCAAAACGACAACTCGCTGCAACCTTCTCAAGTGCTTCATGGGACAGACAATGAATGCTTATCCAACTTGCGATGCCAACATCACTTTAATGATTACTTTTATATGCAGTATGAGTAAGAAATTAAGCTGTTCTTGCAGAATTGTGGTTAAGTGTATTTTAAGTTCCAAGCTTTTTGGTTGGATCACTGATGGGAAAACAGAGGACAGTTGTGTGACCTTTAGCCACTAGCCAGAAGAAGTTAACTAGCTGGATATCACGAAATTAAAACAGAAATTGATGGAGAAACTCAGCAGGTCTGGCAGCATCTGTGAAGAAAAAGCAGAGAAAACTTCTTCAGACCAGTAGCTAGGAAAGGTGGTATATGTGCTCAGACAGAGGGTGGCAAGAGATGTGGTGGATAAGGAGTAAGTAATAGATGGAAACAGAGCCCGGAAGGAGAGAAAATAATCAATTATCCAGATATATGGCTTGTTAGATAGTGGATGGAATTTGCCAACTTGGGAAATAACCTATGCAGCAGAGATTTGCTCTTGTAGCCACAGTATTTATTTGGTTAATCCAGTTAGGTTTCTGGTCAATTATAATCCTCAGGATGTTGATGAGTTGAGAGATAAGGTTAGGAATTCAATGATAGTGGGCGGCATGGTGGGACAGTGGTTAGCACTGCTGCCTCATAGCGCCAGAGACCCAGGTTCATTTCCCACCTCAGGCGACTGACTGTGTGGAGTTTGCACATTCTCCCCATGTTTGCGTGGGTTTCCTCCGGGTGCTCCAGTTTCCTCCTACAGTCCAAAAATGTGCAGGTTAGGTGAATTGACCATGCTAAATTGCCCGTAGTGTTAGGGGAATGGGTCTGGATGGGTTACTCTTTGGAGGGTCGGTGTGGATTTATTGGGTCGAAGGGCCTGTTTCCACACTGTAAGTAATCTAATCTAATTTCATGGGACTTCAACAGATGGTACTTAAATTTTCTCTTTTGAGAGATGGTCATTGTTTGGCCCTTGTAGGACGTGAATGTTACACTAATCACACAATTCTGAATGTTACCTGTACTTTATATGGACACAGACTGCTTCAGTATCCGAGTGATGTTCTGGACCTGAGATGCTTGGCTTCCAACAGCCACAACCAACTTCCTCTGTGCTCGGTATGACTCCAACCAGCAGAGGTACCTCCTTCAGAATCCATAGCTCAACTTTTAAGGACTCCTGGATGCCACACTTGTTCAATGCTGCTTTAATAACTCAGCAGGTACTGCACCTCACATCCTGAATTCAACTTTTTCTTTTGTTTCTTCATTTGTGGGACTGGCGGTCAGCATTGATAGCCTGTCTCTATTTGCCCTTGAGAAGGTGGTGGTGAGCTGCTTTCTTTAATCGCTGCAGTCCACTTGCTGTTGGTTGACCCACAATGCCAGTAAGGAGGGAATTCCAGGATTTTGACCTGACGACTGTGAAGGAACGGCGATACATTTCCAAGTCATGGTGGTGAGTGGCTTGGAGGATGGTGTTCGCAAGTACCTGCTGCCCTTGTTCTTCTAGGTGGAAGTTGTTGTGGGTTCGGAAGGTGTTGTCTAAGGATCTTTGGTGAATTTCTGCAGTGCACCTTGTAGATAATACACACTGATGCTACTGAGCGCCAGTCGTGGAGGGATTGAATTTTTGTAGATGTGATGCCAATTAAGTGGGTTGCTTTGTCCTGGATGGTGTCAACCTTCTTGAGTGTTGTTGGAGCTGTACCCATCCAGGCAAGTGGGGAGTATTCCATCACAGTCCTGACTTGTGCCTTGTAAATGGTGGATAGACTTTGGGGTGTCAGGAGATGGGCTACTCACCACAGTAAACCTAGTCTCTGATCTGCTCTTGTAGCCATTGTGTTTATGCGGTGAGTCCAGTTGATTTTCTGGTCAATGGTAACCCCAAGGATGTTGACAGCAGGGGATTCAGTGATAGTAATACTGTTGAATGTCAAGGAGCAGTGGTTAGACTGCCTCTTATTGGTGATGATCATTGTCTGGCATTTGTGTGGCGTAACTGTTAGTTGCCATTTGTCAGCTCAAGCCTGGATATTTTCCAGATCTTGCTGCATTTGAGCATGGACTACTTCAATTTCTGAGGAGCCGTAACTGATGCTGAACACTCTGCAATCATCAATGAGCATCCCCACTTCTGACCTTATGACAGAGGGAGGGTTGATGAAGCAGCTGAAGTTTGTTGGGCATAGGACACTACCCTGACGGACTCCTGCAGAGATGTCTTGGAGCTGAGATGACTGACTCTCCACAACCAAACCATCTTCTTTGTGGCAGGTATGACTCTAACCATTGGATTATTTGCCCCCTCATATCCATTGAATCTAGTTTTACTAGGGCTCCTTGATGCCATACTCAGTCAAATAAGGGTTGATGTCAATGGCTATCACTCTCTCCTCACCTCTGGAATTCAGCTCTTTTGTCCATGCTTGAACCAAGGCAGTAATGACATCAGGAGCTGACTGGCCCAGGTAAAAACCCAAACTAGGCGTCGCTGAGCAGGCGTTGCTTGATAGCACTGTTGATGACACCTTCCATCACTTTACTGATGATGGAGAGTCAACTGATTGGGCGGTAATTGGCCAGATTGGATTTGTCCTGCTTTTTGTGTACAGGACATACCTGGGTGGTTTTCCACAATTTAAGGTACTGGAAGAGCTAGGCTAGGGGTGCAGCAAATTCTGGAGCATGCGTCTTCAGTACTATTGCCGGAAGGTTATCGGGGCCGATTGCCTTTGCAGTATTCCGTGCCTTGAGCCATTTCTTGATATCACGTGGAGTGAATCGAATTGGCTGGAGACTGGAATCTGTGATGCTGGGGACCACTGGAGGAGCCTGAAATGGATCATTCACCAGGCACTTCTGACTGAAGATTGTCTTCATTACAAATTAGATTAGATTAGATTAGATTACTTTAGATTAGATTACTTTACAGTGTGGAAACAAATGGATCATTCACCAGGCACTTCTGACTGAAGATTGTCTTCATTACAAATCTGGAATCCAAAAAAGAATGCATGAATTTCTCAGTTGCTGACAGACAGAATTTGAAAAATTTTACATTGTAAGACTTCTGTGGCAACAACCAAACTAAAATCAATATCAATTAAAATTACTTAGCACGCAACTAATCAACCAAAGTAAAGAACCTTCACGACTAACTAACACAACCGGAATCATTTATGACTGTGTTTGTTTGCATTTTGCACCATGCTCCCAGCAAATAAATAGCCTTGATGGTTCAGTTACAACCTCCTCCTGGCTTCTAGCCAGCTCTTTTCACCCTGCCACATCAATGCAAGCTTTCTAGTCCACCCAGCCTTTGAGTATCCCTAAACTGGCTTCCATGTGAAACACACACTCCTGCCACCTCAAGGTCCTAAAATTTCCATAAGTCCTGTATTTTTTAATGGACATCCATATTTTAGCAGCAGTTTCCTTGATGGCAAACAAAAAATAATATTTTCCTCTGTTTTCTCAGCAGCAGCTATCTGCTTGCTTCTCTTTATGCCTACGTCTCTAAAAATTCAATTGCTTCTCTCTTGTGTCAAGGTGTGAAAACTGGCAGCTGATGTCTTAGACCTGGCCTCTTCCCCTAATACAACACAAACATGTGGGCTTGTCTCTGTGCAGGGTTTAGTATGATCTCACCATATGTCTGATCAGAACACTTTATCTTACCATAAATCAAAGGAAACATTTTAAACATTTCTATAAAATCTTGCTTTCCTAACACATGCTTTTATCAGGAAGGTTGCATCTGGCAAATTTTACAAATTGTTGGAGAAATGACAATGTTGTAACTGTATTGGGTTTGGGTCACAGGGAGTTCTTCAGCACAGATCCTGAGAAGGGCAGCCATGAGGATTTCATGACCTATCATCTTTTTGTTCTATTTCATGCCTTCAGTGTTACTCTTGACATCAAGTGGAGTGAATCAAATTGGTTGCAGATTAGCCTCTGTGTTGTAAGAGACTGTGATGGATCATTCAGTTGCCACCTAGAACATAGAACATAGAACATAGAAGAATACAGCGCAGTACAGGCCCTTTGGCCCTCGATGTTGCGCCGATCCAAGCCCACCTAACCTACACTAGCCCACTATCCTCCATATGCCTATCCAATGCCCGCTTAAATGCCCATAAAGAGGGATAGTCCACCTAATTAAACCCAAAGGATCTGCACATGTTGTGAATCAGAAACAAAAACCCGAGATTGCTGGAAAAGCTCAGCAGGTCTGGCAGCATCTGTAGAGAGAAATCAGAGTTAATGTTTCGGGTCAACATTAACTTTGATTTCTCTTCACAGATGCTGCCAGATCTGCTGAGGTTTTCCAGCAATTTCTGTTTTCATTCAACCACCCTTGGTTGAAAAAGTTGCAAATATTTCATCCTCAAGTTTTTTGCAATAATGTGAGGTCAGCATTTGTGGAATCTCCTCTTCTAGTTGTTTAATTATATGATTATGAGGTGACAGGACTGCAGATCTTTGATCTATATTCATTGGTGTTTAGAAGAATGTAAGGTCATCTAATTGACATACGTAAGCTTCTAAACGAACTTTAAAGTGTGAATGCTGAGCAAAACTTCTTGTGGAACTGACTAGAAATGAGGGCTCAATTTTAAAATAAGGGATCATCCATTTAACTTGATGATGAGGAATAATTCCTTCTTTCAAATAGTTGGGAATTATTTCCCTCAGATGGCCATGGAGCCTGGGTCATTGAATAAAATCAAGGCTGAGTAAGCCACATTTTTGGTAGACAAAGAAATGAAGCTTGCAGGAGAGTGAGCACGCAGGAAAGGGAAATTAAAGTCACAATCAAATCAACCATGGCCTTCATGAATGGCAGAGCAAGCCTGAGGCCTACTCCTGTTCCCTTTCTTATTTTCTCAAGATTGCCTCAGTCTGTAAATTGCACGCTGTAATATCTGTGTGAGTACTGCAGCCCAATATAAACAGTGAAGTGACAAGCATCCTCAGATGTGTGACATCTGACAACATATGTGATCTGCTTCTATTCTTTATCATCCTCTTCTACGAGGGACATACTGGGGAGTCCCAGACAGTTATCACAGTGTACAAAAACCCTCGAATGTGGAAATAAGATTTTTAGCAACTGATGTTTCATGGAAAAATAGTCAATTTTCTCACTGTTCAATCTTTCACATTTACTTGCTGTACGTCAATGAGTTCATATATTTAACAAGTGATGAGAAGCACTACAGTACGGAATCTTGCAATGTTCAGTACCTTATCTGCTAGTTTTATTGGCCATCTGCACAAATCGAGTGCATTCATTCCACAGTACAATCCTACCAAACTGAACTTTTGAAACACTGAGTCAAATTGCACTCCCAATAGTGCTGCTCACTGCTGAATATTTGCCACTTGCATTGACCATAACATTTCGCACAATAGCTACACTTGAAACACTTACTTTGTGGTCATCAGAAAACAATGTTATAATGCTGGTTATTATAGCAGAGAATGGTAAGGAAAGTTTTCTTAAATTCACAAAGTAAGGTGAACATTAGCCTTCATTAGCTTGTTCCCCATTATCTCAATGAAACCATCCACAGGAACTGGAATAGGCCATTCAGCCCCTCGAACCTGCTCAGTCATTCAATCATATCTTGGTTGATCTGTGTCCTAACTTCATATCACTGCCTTTGCCCCATATCTCTTAATATCTTTGCTTAACTAAAATTTATCTCTCTGAGTTAAAATTGACAACTGATCTAGCATCAACAGCTATTTGTGGAAGAGAGTTTCAAACCTCTACTACCTTTGTGTGCAAAAATACTTCATTACATCTCTCTCAGTCCTCAGACTTTGTCCCATAGTTCTGGAATCGTCAACCATTGGAAATTCTTTATCTTTATCTACCCTGTCTTTTCCTGTTAATATCTCAAAGTCTTTTATCAGATAACCTCTTAACCTTCTAATTTCTAGAGAAAACAGGTTCAATTTGTAAAATCTGCCCTTGTAACTTAACTCTTGAGACTTTGTATCATTTTTGTAAACCTACATTGTACTTCCTCCAAAGCCAATATATCCTTCCTAAGATGAGGTGCCCAGGTCTGCCTACAGTACTCCAAGTGGAGACATTCTGCCATGGCAGGGTTCAAGTAGCTAACATTCATATTTGTCAGTACATAAATATCATTTTAAAAACTTGCAACAGCAAAGTATAAAACACCAGGAAGAGTAAGAGAACAGTATGATCATTTCTTAAATTATAATAATGACTATACTTCAAAAAGCACTTCATTAGCTCTAATGCAGTCAGACATCCAGTTGCCATTAGAGGCATCATATTAAATACAAGTCTTTCTTCATTTTCTTCATTAAAATCTCTCCTTTCACTGATTTGGCCCAATGTTGTGAAGCAATGTTTCTCTCTGCCATGTACCAGTGATTACATTATCGCTCCATCAAGGCCTAACATAACAGCTCAACTCAAATCACACGACAAAGAGTCACCAGCTCTTCTCATGATCATTAATATTTATTTGCTAGAGAAATACAACAAGCCCAATCAACCTGATCTGCACTGGCTTTGAAAATGAGCTGCAACTCTTATCTAATGTCCACAAAATGATTAAGATGCATCATCCAGTTAGTTATATTTTACAATGTTGAATAGACAGCCCACGAGCCAAACAGATTCCTTGTGACATTTTTTTAAAAAATCCTTAGAGGTATTAAAATCTGACTTTATTTTACGTATCCATTTTCCAAAATTTAACACCTCCATTTCAATCCTTTTTTCAACCTTTTTATCAAATCTCAAAATCCTCTTTTAGTTTTAATACAATGGTCCTATAACCTGATAGAACAGTTTTGAGTGTGAGTGTTGAAAAGGAAATGTGATGATGCTGTGTCCACACCATTGGATGGCAGACAAGACATCCAAGCTTGCTATTCAGCCAAAGTGATTATTTTAGTCAGGTACATAGTTTTGTTTCAGTCGATGTCTGACCCTGAGGGTTTCTTCTAATTGAGATTTGGGGGAAAAAAAATGTGATTTTTCTGCCAAATTGGGTGGAAAATATTACACAAAACTGCAATAATTATAGGGATCAAATATGCCAGCATCTGCAGAGGATAAACACAACGCCCAGCCAACTTGAAAAAGTTATTAGTAAACAGAAACTAAATTATAGGAAAGATGCAGTGGGAGCAAAGCATGTATGTTCTTATCTCAGTGCAGATAATGCTGGAGAATTTTGTATCCCATTCACTATGAGCCATTTAAAAAGATGCACAGCATGTCAGAGGAAAGCCAATGCAGGTTTATTTAATTTGTTTCCTAGTTGATTAGTCTCAAGGAGATCACAATTCATCCAACTTCTATGAATGGTAACGTTTAATGTGTAGGCATTGAAGATTCTCAGTGACAATTACACTACAAGCCAAAGCTGGCAGGGAGTCTCATCAAATCAGTGACCCATCAATTGATGGATTTGTAAGAAAGATTAAGTAGTCGTGCCCTACACTGTTATAAAAAAGAGAACGATTGTCAAGCACAAGGTTTTAACAATGCTAAGTAATTGCCTGGAGAGTCTTATGGAAACGCTTCAACCAGACTCACCTAATGCCAGTGAAATGCTTTCAACAAATTTTATTTCAAAACAGTATGGGGTTTAAATTTGAACTGGTCCACCATGAGACAAGGTGAATAATCTAAGAACAAAATACTGTAGATGCTAGAGATCTGAGATCCAAAGAAAAGTCTTACTGGACTTGAAACATTAACTGTTTTGCTCTCTTTTATAAGGCTGACAGACCTGCTGAGTTTCTCCAATGTTCTTTTTTTTTAAAATCACAGTGAATGATCTGCCTGTTTTAATCTCTAACTGATTTTTTTTATCCGTTGAAGAGAATCAATGTTAAACAGTTTGCCGATTCTCCACCACCCATTTTGCATTGCATCCCAATAATTGATATCCTCAACTCTCTCTCCAACAACAATCACATTTATCATTCTAATTGCTTCCAACAAAATATTAAACAAATAGTGACAATGCAGTGAGAAGATTTCTCCATCACTGTCTCAAACAGAATTATGGGTAATCTGAAAGGACACAATTTATGATTTTGATACGAATACTATAAGAGTGGCCTTCTGTCTACATTCCAAAGACATGACCACTAGAGGCAAGCTTCCAATCTTACGGTAAAATTAAAATTTCCTCCAGCTGTTCAGAGCATACGTGTTAAATAAATTCATAGGTTTATTGATTCACTAAGAATATGTTAAAAATATATATATTTATGGAAATGCACTGGCTGATAGATAATGGTTTATAGTAGAAAATATTGACTTAAACTGAGGAGAGAACAATACTTATTAGGTGAAGGGCACACAAATAAATTAATACCTGGAGTCTAAATATTGTTGAATCTCACACAATTCAATTTCAGACACATTCTGTTACTGAATGATCATTTTCAGTTGTCTTTATTATGCAATCCTTACGATAAAAGAAGTGGCTTGAATTTATGGCTGGTGATGTGAGCAGACAAATATTTAATTAGCTTGTGTAAAATCTCTTTGGCCATTTTCCTATGGCAGCCAGGACATTACTACTTTTCACCAGGTTATAAATACAAAGAACTGTGGATGCTGGAAATCTGAAACAAAAAGGGAATGTGAGAGAATCACAGAAGGTCTGGCAGAATTTGTACAGGGAAAACAGATTTAATGTTTCGAATCCAGTCCTTCTGACAAAGGGTTACTGAACTTGCAACATTAATTCTATTCCCTTTCTACAGATGCTGTCAGACCTTCTGTGTTTCTTCAGCAATTTCTGTTTATGCCTTTGATTAAATTGAAAAGAAAATCATGTCATGAGTTTACTTATAAAAATTACAACACAATCATTCATATTATCTGTTCTAACCAAGTAAGTTAGCATTGGCAATGACTTTATTGAGGAGTCAGAATACAATTAGGAATTTGGTTTATCGAAAATAAATTTAGTACTAAAATAATTGGAGACAAATGTTGACTGCAGTTGAAGATTGTGAGATAACAACTTTCCTCAGGATTGTAATCATGAATCATTATGTTTTTGGCCATATTAAAGATATTGATTGGATATTAGTGTACTGTGCAAATCACCCCCACAAAACACGAGTGTGATGACCATTCATTGTCCAAAACTTAAATTTCCCTAAATGCAAATGTTTCTCAGATTTTAGTGAATATTGTTAGATAAGTACAAAGCAAAGAGATTGCAATTTATGCATTCTGGCTATTTTTATGAAGTATATCAATGTAATGTACAAACAGCATGCAATATTTCTTGATTTTTCACAATTGCAATATGCCTCGTCTGGAGTTGATTTGGCTTATTCAACATAAAGTAACTATTTTTATAGCACCCATGACTGTGAGCTGTTTTCCATAAACTGATGTTTTAAGTTTTTTTTAAATTGTTAATCGTTTTAGATGCATATCCTCGGTCATCTCATTGAAGGGAATCTGAGAAATGGTGAAAAAGCAAACTTGTGAATTACAATGATTTTACACAAAAAATACTTTGTCTACTCCACCTCCTTAATCAGTTATCCCAATAACAATGTTGAGTGATAGATCTGAGATCATTCATAACTCTTGCCTTAAATCACATTAACTCATTAGTTAGTTTTGCTTAATTACACAATTCACAAAAGAAAGTTAAGTTCCATGTGCATGCTGACAACATCTGCCTCATCACACTGTCACTGACACCTACAACGTTGCTGCACTATTCAATTACCTTTTCTCGGTGAAGCAGAACTCGAGTAGCTCATGAATGGAAAAGCAAAACCCATTTTATACAGTTTGTGTGTCCACTTCTATATCTCTGCCACTGGTTTAATCAACCTTCCTTACTGCTCATTCAGAATGGACTTGCTGATGCACAACAGCAACATTCTGATTGATGTTAAGCTGAGATTCCTGTGCTATACTTCATATGTTATCAAGATCTGTTCCTTACATACTGAGTGCGCCCCACCAAAACTTAAATGCAGCTTCATCACCTCAGGGACGGATAGTTTAAATACTGTTCTCAAATGTCCACGTGCTTCCCTGAGGGAAACAGTATACTGTAAATATGAGTTGTCTGCTAAGCTCATCTCTCCACACATTATCAGCAAGTTGACCAGGTCCTTGTGTCACCATAAATTGAGCTTGTCATTAAAAACTTCCAATCATTTTGAGGATTCTTCTCAAAACACAAAGGCAGTTCTCACATTCTGGATCATTACAATTCTCCACTCCTGTTGTTCTCCATGATTTTGATCATTCTTCTGCCACTCCTCTCCATTTCAGATTTGTTTTGAATCCTCTGAATTGCCTCACATTTGGTATAGAAATCTATTCCTGTACTGTAAATATTATAGGCAATCTTGCTCTTCAAACGCGCCCTCAGTCTTTTTCATAAATGCTTGGTTTCCATGATCATCCCATTATGTAAATTATTTATCAGGGTGAAAATAAATTGGGATTGATTTAAACATTTGATGTGACACTTTCTGTAAATCCACGTACAGTCCTTCTACGGGCTCCCTTTTACTTGTTTGGACAGAATACATTCAAAGAACTCCATTAAATTGGTTAAACATTATTTCCGTTTTATGGTACAATGCTAACTCTTCCTGATTACCTTGAGTTTTTTTTCAGAGCACAGCTATAGTCTCTTACAGATCAATGGAGAGGTTATATTTGTTACTTTCAATCTTTCATCAATCAAGGGAACTTTGAAAATTCAACACCTTCTTTAAGGTCCAAGAATGGAATCCATTTGGACTTGGAAACTTGTCAGCCCACAGCATCATCAACTTGCTTAGTAATGCTTCCCTCATGGTTGTAATTTCATTAAGTTTGTCACCCCTTCCAACCTCCTGAATTATAGATATTTCTGTGGGGAAAAAATGTCATTCCTTAGCGAAGACAGTAGCAAGATATTTATTTTACCTGCCAATTCATTATTATCAACCATTAACTCCCTATTCTCACCCTCTTGAGGACCAACATTCACTTTTACTTCCTTGTTTTCTTTTTAAATTCCTGTAGTCACTCTCACTATCTGCTTTTGCATTTCTAGCTAGCTTCCTCACGCACTCTAATTTCTTCTTCCTGTTTACACTTTCCATCATTCTCTGCCATTCATTATGTTCTGACACTTGATATACAACTGATCTTTGTGCAGTTATATGTCTTTCCCTTAAGTCTGATGCTTTTCTTCTTTACCAAACTGATGATGATGGATCTTTCATTCAGAATTTTTCATTAAAGTACAAATGTGCTTATTCTGAATATTCTGAAATAGTCCCTTAAGTGTCTTCCTTTGAGTCTCTACTAACTTCTATCTTAATAGGCCAGTTCATTTCATTTTCATGCCCATAGAGTTGTCCTTATTTCTGTGTAAAATACTCATCTTAGATCCATATGTCTCCCTTTCACACTGGATGGAAATTCAATAGTACTGTGGTGCTGCTGTCTCAGAATGCCTATAATTTATCCTGTGAAATTACACAGCAATAAGGCTAATAACATGTTCTCTGGTTAGTTGCAGAATGTACCAGTGTAAGAAAATATGTCTTAGCTTAACTCCTCAGCTAAGTTTCTAAAACCATTCTGATTTTTTTCTAGTTTATATAGAGATTAAAGTCACCCATAATTATTGCCATCCCTTTACCACAAGCATGTAATATTTATTTTTATCTACTTTGTCCCACATCTCAGGTACTTTCAGGGTGCCCGTAGACCACTCCCATTGATGACCCATTTCCCCTACTATTCTCCACCTCCCATTAAATAGATTGTGCCCCCTGTTTTCCTGAAATAAGAACATTTCAAAGAATTGTGGTGTCTTTTATTAACAATGCTACACACCTACTACTACCGATCTTCCTTGAATGTCACCTCGGCTGAGCAGAGGCTGATAGCTAAGTTCGGTACCCATAGGAAGGGCCTCAACCGGGAGGTTCATGTCACATTACAGGTGATCACCATTGCACTACACACACACACACACACACAGGTTCATGTCACATTACAGGTGATCACCATTGCACTACACACACACACACAGATATTCCGACACACACACACTCTCACATACACACGGAATCAGGTACACACAGACGCGCACACAGACACCCACACACACCCTTATAGACACACACACTCCCACACATGTACTCCCACACATGTACCCCCCCACAGACTTAAGACACTCTGCACTCACTACACACATACACACATTTTGTCACACTCACAACCCCCACCCCAGACAGACACACACACAGACAGACAAAGACCCACATGCACACATATATTTTGTGTGGTGAATTTTTTTGTACTTGCAGAGTTACATTGCACTTTGCTAAAAAAACTGTATACATTCATGTAGAACTCTGAGCTCAAAAACTGCATGAATTTATGTAAAACTCTGTTATCTCACTTTTTAGATTAGAATCAATCTAAACATCATGGCATAGACAGAGAACACAGGGGGCTAACACCTTCAACATATTGTCTAGCTATCACCATTGTTAACAGCTAACCCGAGAATGCAATTTTAAAAGAAAAAGGGTTTTATGATTTACACATGAAAGAAGTGAAACTATCACTGTATTCTAACAGATGAAAGGCTTAACAGACAATCAATTCTTCAATGTATAATTTCAGTTACATCACACTGCAAATTTTTGCTATAAATTCTGTGTTACGATCGAGCCCTCCACAATCACCTGATGAAGGAGAGTCGCTCCGAAAGCTAGTGTGCTTCCAATTAAACCTGTTCGACTATAACCTGGTGTTGAGTGATTTTTAACTTTGTACACCCCAGTCCAACACCGGCATCTCCGAATCATCATTTACTCTGCCTTTTAAGTCACTCGCTATTGCTGCATATCAATAGCGAGTATTTAATTGATCTGCTTAAACAGATTGGCCTTGTTCAATGTGTTCAGAATAGTACTTAGGGAGAACGAGCACGAGGCTTGTAGCCAGACTGAAGCAAGACATAAAGAACATGGACCAGACTGAAATATTTATATAACTACCAGAGTAGGAGGACTGAATGAATTTGGGAATTCTGAGTCTGGTCTGAGTCTGAGGGAAGACTGCATTATATGATTAACTTTAGTCAATAAATATAAGCGCAATGAGCAAAATTGAAAGATAAACAAGAATAAGTGAATCAGCACTGCATCACTTCCTTATATAAAATATTGAAATACTTGTGTTTGATCTGTAAACATGACCTTGAGTTTCCTCGTGCTTGTCATTTCAAATGCCTACCTTTCTCCTTCCTGTTCATTCCTTGGCCTGTTAAAATAATTGACCGAATTAAATGCAGTCTTGAGGAACAGCATATTGTCCTTCAACTTGTGGCTCTGTAACCTTCTTGATTCAACATTCAATTTAACCATTTTAGATCATAACCTTTCATTGATTTTGCTTCTTTTCTTTTCGGTTCATCTTTTTCCTCATTTCCTTCTCTATTCCTTTATTTTGCATGTATTATGATGTTATCTAGCTATTCACACCTCGTTTGGACTCCCCTTTGCTGCTGCTCTATTCCACTTTTGTACCATTAAATATTTTGCCCTATATTCTCTGCTACCTGCCACCCCATCAAAAACCTTCCATTTTGTTCTGCATTGTCCCCATCTCTCCTATTTTCATTTACTCAAAACTAATTGTGTTTATGCCTGTTTTCAGTTTTGATGAATGGTTACAAAACCAAAGAGTTCACATTGCTGATTTATGTCCATCGATATTGCCTGAGTTGCTCAGTATTTGTAGTACCTTCTATTTTCATCTCAAATTTCAGCCTCAGTAGTATTTTGCTTTTATGCATTATCCGAAAATTTATACAATGAGAATAAGACAGAAAACAATAATGTAAATATTATGAACAAAGTGCAACTAAATGAAAAGTTATAAAAAGTAGTTGTAACCCTCAGAAAGTATTCAATATACCCTTGTAACTTGCATGGTGGGTGCAATTTAATTGTAGCTGATTTCATGGTGGAGTTAATGTCTACTTGTACTGCATCTGATGGATATTTTATATTATTGACCCTGATAATGTCCTATTGCATCATTGTCTGCATTACTTTTACCTCCCATTTGTTATTAAGATTTTTAAAGTGGGTATAATTATGAATGCAGTATATTGATTGGACCAGTCATCTCACAAAAGTTAATAAAGATTTAAAATACTCTTCTTCAATGATTTGGATTTGCTGGTGTTGGACTGGGATGTTTAATGTTAAAAATTGCACAACACCAGGTTATAATGCAATAGTTTTATTTGGAAACACTAGCTTTAAGCTGATGAAGGAGCAGAGCTCCGAAAGCTAGTGCTTCCAAATAAACCTATTGACCGTAACCTGGTGGTGTGTGATTTTTAACACGCTTTTTAAATGATTTGGCAATAAACAGAATGCATTTTAAAATTTACATCAAGATATGTATATGACCTGGAAAGGTCAAAAGATAGGTATTCTCATCAAAACATAAAGAAAAAAGAAATAAGGAGATTTTTAAAAAGGGGTAAAAATTGGAATGGAGACAGCCCAAAGGTTCATCAAGAAGGATTTTGGAAGCATTGGTTTGGGAAGTGTAGAATGTCAGGGTAAGCAGAGGGTAAAGAATGGAGTCAAATATTCTAGAAGTAGGCCAAATAGAACTCTGGGGGAAAACTGAGCAAAGAAGAAAAGAGGAATGAAGATTCTGGAGCACTAATATTAGAACAGCATGAGGGTGAGATATTGATAACTTTGTCTGGGGTTCAAAAATGTTATATATAAGATAATAATTATACAATAAAAAATTTAAACCAACCTGCGTGTATTATACAAATAGGAAGACTGTAAGACTGGCTTTGTATTAAGCTCTGAAGACTCCAAAAGTTGGTCGTTGAACACTAGGGAATTTGAGCTTCTGATATTTCAGGAAGTTGTTTTAATTGTGGTTTCTGGTGTGCCTGGATCCTGTGATATCTAAGAATGTGAAATTCTATAGAGAATCCATCTAGAGGCATAACATGGAAAGGTGATGTTCAATAAAGGACTGCACAGCACTTAACAATTTTTGCATGTTACATAGATTATGGAATAGGTACTTAATTTTTGTCAATCATAGACTGCCAGACAGTCTGGTATATCAAGCTTGGGAGAAATTTGTAAAATGTGAGTGTATTTGCGAAGTACTTGAGAGCTAAATATGTTTTTGGACAAAAGATAGAGTCATTTCAGGTCCTGAATGACATGGGCAATGGAGACAAATTTGGGTAAAATGAGTGAGATTTTGAGTGAGACCCTTCTCAACACTGAGGTACACAATTTGCATTTTTCAACCGTGTCCCTGACATCAAGATGAAATTCTCACTAGTGAGCAGTGAGAGGTATGTAAGCAAGGATTAGTGTATATTATTACCCTCATTACTCTTTAATGCTACCACATTAATATACAAGATTGCACTCTCCTGTTGGTAGAAGCTAAATGTCAAGAATTTACAACATGGAAGTCTGAGCTAGGACATGATGACTCCAGCTCTTGGCTTGTTCCTCCAGACTTCTAGCTCGGACACCAGTCACCAACTCAAGGTATACTCTGTAAGGGGGCATTCATCCCCACATGCACGGGTATTGGCATCCAACATGCATGGGTCTGACCACATCATCACAGCACACCTCCGAAACACTTACAGTGTCCCTCTGCATGTCAATTCTGCACTTTTGGGTGCACTAGCATCTCTCATTGTAATGTTGCTACAAGGACACTGTGCATAGGGTTGGGACCCTGGATTCTATCTTATTGTTGTTTGCTCATTCCCTTACCCCTCAGTCACTCAGGGTGTACACAGTATCATTGCCTTGTGTTTCCACATTTTGTCCTCTCATTCAGAGTTAACAGGCTGATAGTTCTATTCAGTTCAGGGCAGGCAAAAAGCCAGGTAGCATGTTACAGTTGTCAGCAGGTGGGATGGGTGTATTGCAGTAGGACACTATGCTATGTTGATTCATGGGAGATACTCTTCAGGCAGGAGGTCTCAGCACTGGAGTCAATGTCCGTCCAGGGCTTGGACATGGTCAGTTAGCTGCTCGGGGAGTGGGTATCAGCCACATTTGATTTTTACCTCAACGCCTGGAGTAATGGGTTATGGACAGTCTTGAGGGGCCAATGTGGGCAGTCCGGGAAATTGCAGGAGCACAGTTAGGGAGCTGCACTTAGATCCTCAAGGGGCTGCTCACTCATTGTTCAGAGTTGTCCCGCTATGTTTCCCAATGGGAGTGGGCTATGGTCAGTTCTGTGGTACAGCCATGAAATATAAAGGAGGGGTTATCAGGGGCCACTGCTGCAGGAAGGAACTGAATAGTGGGGACCACAGGCAACATACCAGCTTGCAAAGGGGATTGCAATAGAGAAGGGGGAGGGGGGTGCTGCAATATGTAAGGATAGGAAACAATGGAGCTTAGAAAGGCATGCTGGCATTGATAGAGGAAGCATGGATAACTCGATCTGACATACTTCCTTGATATGCCAATTGCTTGGAAAGGTAAAATAGGCAAATGAAGTATTAGATAGACACTTTGGGAGGGACCTGGGCCATTTTGAAGTCTTTGGGGTTGAGAAGTGGATCGGCAAGAAAGGAATGTTTAAAACTGAGGCTTCACTAATAATAAGAGGCTGAGCCTGAAATTCTCTGTTTGAGGAGTGATCAGTGCTACCTTTCAACCTGCTGAAAATAATGAATGTGCCCACACCTGGAGCAGGTTGGGTAAGTGTTTCAATCTGTGCGTGAGGGGGTTTCAATTTCGCACAATGAGCAACTCTTCAAAGGCAACAACATTGCACAGATTCCCATCAAATAAAACTGAAATACACCACGGGGTCAGGCAGGGTGGATGCGAAAGGCCCAGCCATTCCAAAGTGCCTTGAAAAGATTCGTCTGGGATAGGGTAATCCAAGATGGATGATAAGAAAGATTTCTGGCTATAAGAGCTGCTCCTTTTTCTGAGGTATTTTAGGAGCTGGAGGTGATTTCCTCGAATTCCAGGAGCAGCAATTACTGTTTTATATGCTGTTGCATTGTTTTGGAACTTTGGGGAAAAAAAGTCAAAACAACAGCAGTTTAAAAGGGAGAAGAGCAGACAAAGGAAGCACATGGTGACGACAGTGCAAGAGAGAGAGAGAGGGAGAACCTGCACAGTTACTGCCTTTGCTGTTTGAATTCAAAAAGTCAAAACAACAGCAGTTTAAAAGGGACAGGAGCAGACAAAGGAAGCACATGGTGAGGACAGTGCAGGAGAGAGGGAGAACCTGCACAGTTACTGCCTTTGCTGTTTGAATTCGTGTATTGCTGGACATTGGAGTGCATCTGGGAAAATTAACAAACAGTGAAATTCACAATTAATCTTGGAGGAACTCTTGGGCGAAGTTCACAGCACAGAATCAGAAAAGTTAATTGTTGTTTTAAGTCTGTCCAACAGAAAGGCTGCAGTAGTGGGTACTGTGGATTCTTTCTTGATTATATGTTTTTGGAGATAAGTCTCTTGATTAAACTTAAAATATAAGCCTTAGCTCTTAATTTAACCTGGGGCAGTGTTTGTAGAGGAATAAGACGGTGTTATTTTCTGGGTCTGTAGATTGTGAAGGAGCAAAAATGGCCTTTGCAGTAATATGTACTTCTTGTCAGATGTGGGAGTTTAAAGAGAGTTTAAGGGTTACTGCAGATTATATCTGCCACAAATGCTGTTGGATGCGAATATTCTCAGATCAAGTGGATTAGTTGGAGAGACAGATAGAAGCGATGAGGAATTTGCAACAGCAACAGTATGTGATGGATGGCAGTTATAGGAAGGGGGGAAAGTCTCAGATACAGTCACATAGATGGGTTAACTCCAGGAAGGGTAAGAGAGATAGGTAGCTAGTGCAGGAGTCTTTTGTGGGTATACCCATTTCAAACAGGTATGCTGTTTTGAAAATGTAGGGGGTGATGGATTCTCAGGGGAACGTAGCACGAACAGCCAAGTTTCGAAGGGTATGTTGGCTTCCAATTCTGTTCGGGGATTCTGTAGTCAGAGGTACAGACAGACGTTTCTGTGGCCAGCAGAGAAAAAGCAGAATAGTGTGTTGTTTCCCTGGTGCTAGGATCAAGGATGCCTCAGAGAGGGGGCAGAATGTTCTCACGGGGGAGAGGGGCCAGCAAGAGGTCATTGTCCACATTGGAACCAACGACATTGGAAGGGAAAAGATTGAGATTCTGAAGGGAGATTACAGAGAGTTAGGCAGAAATTTAAAAAGGAGGTCCTCAAGGGTAGTAATATCTGGATTACTCCCAGTGCTACGAGCTAGTGAGGGCAGGACTGGGAGGATAGAGCAGATGAATGCATAGCTGAGGAGCTGGTGTATGGGAGAAGGATTTACATTTTTTGATCATTGGAATCTCTTTTGGGGTAGAAGTGACCTGTACAATGGATGGATTGCACCTAAATTGGAAAGGGACTAATACACTGGCAGGGAAATTTGCTAGAACTGCTTGGGAGGATTTAAACTAGTAAGGTGGGGGGGGTTTTGGAACTTGAGAGATAGTGAGGAAAGAGATCGATCTGAGATGGGTACAGCTGAGATCAGAAGTGAGTCAAACAGTCAGGGCAGGCAGGGACAAGGTAGAACTAATAAATTAAACTGAATTTATTTCAATGCAAGGGGCCAAACAGGGAAGGCAGATGAACCCAGGGCATGGTTAGGAACATGGGACTGGGATATCATAGCAATTACGGAAACATAGCTCAGTGATGGGCAGGACTGGCAGCTTAATGTTCCAGGATACAAATGCTACAGGAAGGATAGAAAGGGAGACAAGAGAGGAGGGGGAGTGGCATTTTTGATAAGGGATAGCATTACAGCTGTGCTGAGGGAGGATATTCCTGGAAATACATTCAGGGAAGTTATTTGGGTGGGACTGAGAAATAAGAAGGGGATGATAACCTTATTGGGATTGTATTATA
>NC_057712.1:105335841-105362027 GCF_004010195.1 Chiloscyllium plagiosum | reverse complement strand
TAAATAGACAAAGTCTTTTCCCTGAGGTTGGGGAGTCCAGAACTAGAGGGCATTGGCTTAGGGTGAGAGGGGAAAGATATAAAAGAGACCTAAGGGGCAACTTTTTCACGCAAACGGTGGTACATGTATGGAATAAGCTGCCAGAGGGTGTGGTGGAGGCTGGTACCATTGCAACATTAGAGAGGCATTTGGATGGGCATATGAATAGGAAGGGTTTGGAGGGATATGGGCCGGGTGCTGGCAGGTGGGACTAGATTGGGTTGGGATATCTGGTTTGCATGGAAGGTTGGACGGAAGAGCCTGTTTCCATGCTGTACATCTCTATGACTCTATGACTCTATTCTACATGTAGTTCATCCTATAGCCAGTAACTGGCACCGCCCTGTAACCTTTTGTGGGAAAGGGACAACTAGACTGAGCTCAACAACCCCCATGCTTCTGCCACCATGCCATGAGAGTATCAATGGGCAGAATAGAGGAGTGCAGTCTCATGCACATTTCCAACAGACTCTGAGTTACTGGCACTCAGACATCCCAACTGTGTTATTGCACTTCCGGGGTTTTTGTGCCAGTTTGGCCATGCCAGCCTCCTGCTCCTGTACCTCCTTGTGTGTGCCAATGGAGTCACAAATTGCCAACAACGTGGCGTTCTCTCCTGCTTACAGCTGAACAAGTGCCTATATCTTCCATGGAGCTTCTTCCATGACCAGCACCGAGACATTGCATTGCTGTGCTCCCTAGCAGGTGTTGCCAACTCTACCTTTGCTAAAATACCTGCATGAGTTGTCCATATCTGAGCTTAGATGCAACTTTGCTGGTGCTTCCTCTGAGATATCCGTGCCCTCTTCCTCAGAGTTGGAGAATGGACTGTAGTAGCACCATCCTCTTAACAGGGAAGACCGTCTGTGCCCAACCCATCAGGAGACCTGCAGGAGATAAAACAGACAATGTGTAATGAATAAGGTTGAGGCATGTTAATACTATATTCACTGTGTGGGCAATGGGCGGGTAGCAGGAAGTGAACAACGCTTATTATTATAAAACCAAAGAACTACAGTTGCTGGAAATGTGAAACAAAATCAGGAACCGAGGGAGAAACTAAACAAGTCTGGCAGCATCAGTGGAGATAGAGTTAATGTTTTGGGTTCAGCGATCCTACTTGTTTTAATATTTCTTCCTTGATTGGCAGCATTTTCACCAGGATCCTGTCTTCATAATGGGGTGAGGAGCCAAATATTGGCCACTCAACTACATCTCCTAGCTCTTCTGGACCTATTGTGGTCTGATCTTTTTTCTTCTAAGTTCCAAAAGATAGAGATTGACTAACTGAAATGATAGTGGATGGCACAGTTCTTAGTGTTTGCTCAGGTTGGAGTAATATGTTGAGATTTCCTCAGTGAGTGGATGAGTAGATAGCGTCGAGAGCAGGAAGGGTTAGTGGAGTGGGGGTGGAGGAGTGTGGAGAAGGCAGATAGTGAGAGAGGGACTCAACAGTGAGGGTGGTGAAACATGGGTGTTGGTGGAACGAAAGTGACTCTAAATATGCAAGGCAGTTCAGACTGCTAGTGTTTGACTGAGTGCAGTATCACCTCTTAAATATGGCACCAGAGATCCTGGACTATCTCAGCAGTGGGTGAATGTGTCTGCCTATGGCGTGCAGGAGAATCGGACTAATATCAGACAAGAGGGCATCATAGGTATATGGCAGCAAGCTAATGGGGAGAGTTTGGAATGATAGCACAGGAACGTGCATTCAGCCTCCAGGAGAGAAACTCTCCAGGAAACTTGATGAAAGTGACACTTAGTGGATTTCAGCCTTCAAACTGCCACTCACTTAATTTGAAAACTATTCCCACATGCGTGCAATTAAAGATGCAAGGGGAAAATGAACTGCAATGTGATGCATGAGGGCGAAATAAAGATTGTAACACGATTTGATTGGCACTAGAGTTGATGCAAGAGAAAATGAAGAAGCACTCTTAGATTCATAATTTATAGAACAGAAATGGAAGCTGATACAGGTGGGATATAAACTGAGAGTCAGATCTGGGGAAAGGAAAATCATGAGGGAATGTGATGAAATATTCAAATAAATGTAATGAAAGTTCTGCAAAGGCAAGACAGGACAATTGAAACACAATAAGGCTATGTAAACCCTTGAGACTATTCTACCATGAAATGAGATCTTGGCTGACTTGCAACTCTTTGTAATTACCTTTGTCCCATATCCTGTGATGTTTATGGAAACAAACATTTATCAGCCCCAGATGTAATTTGATGACTAACCTAGCCCCAAGGACTATTTATAGAAGAGAGTTCCAATCTGCTATGACCCTTTACATGTCAAAATATTTCCAACCTTTTCTTCTGAATATTCTGATTCTAACTGTTTGATGATGCTACCTAGCCTTCGGTTAGTCAGAGAGTCATAGAGTCCTACAGCACAGAGACAGGCCCTTTGCCCCAAATTGGTCCAGGCTGACTGAAAAATCCATCCATGCTCACCCCATTTCTCTCCACTAGACCCATATCCTTCTAATCCTATCCTTTCCTTGTATCTGTCCAAATGCCATTTAAATGTTGTTGATATACCTGCCTCAACCACTTCCACTGAGAGCCCATTCCATATGCATACCACTCTCTGTGTAAAAATGTTGCCCCTCAGGTTCCCTTTCATCTTCTCCCCTAACCTTAAACTGATTTCCTCCAGTCCACGATTTCCCAACCCTGGTAAAAAGACTGAGTGCATTCACCCTATCCATGCCTCTCATGGTCTTATACACTCCTATCTCAGTCTCCTACACTCTAAAGAAAAAGGTTCCAGCTTGTCCATTGAGTCCAGGAAACGTCCTTGTTAACTTTTTCTGCACTCTTTCCAGTTTAATAACATCCTTCCTATAACAAGGTGACCAAAACTAAACACAATATTCCAAGTGCAGCCTCAGCAATGTCCTGTACAACTGCAACATAACTTCCCAACTTCTATACTCAATGCACCAATTGATGAAGGCCAGTGTGCCAAAAGTCTTCTTCATTCCCCTGTCCACTTGTGACTCCACTTTCAGAGAACTGTAAACTTGAATTCCAAGGTCCCTTTGTTCCTCTACAGTCCTTAATGCCCTACCGTTCACCATGAACCTCCTACTTTAATTTGACTTTTTAAAATGCAAGACCTCACCATTACCTATATTAAACTCCATTTGCCATTTCTTGGCCCACTTCCCCAGCTGGTCAAGGTCCTGCTGAAATTTCTGATAACCTTCCTCACTGTCCATGATACCCCCTATTTTAGTGTCATCAGCAAACTTACTAATCATGCCTCGTATATTCTCATCCAAATCATTGATATAGATAACAAACAGCAATGGGCCCAGCACTGACCCTTGAGGCACTCTACTAGTCACAGGCCTCCAGTCTGACAAGCATCCTTCCACTATTACCCTCTGCCTCCTGCAATCAAGCAATTTGCCAGCTTGCCCTGGATTCCATGTGATCTAACCTTCCAGAGCAGCCTACCATGTGGAACCTTATCAAAGGCCTTATTGAGATCCCTATAGATTACGTCTACTGCCCTGCCCTTGTTAACCTTCCTGGTCACTTCATCCAAGAACTCTAACAAATTTGTGAGGCATGGTCTCCCACTCACAAAGCCATGCCTAATCAAACCCTGTCTTTCCAAATGCGTGTATATCTTAACCCCTCAGAATCTTCTCAGTAACTTCCCCACCACAGATGTTAAGCTTACTGGTCTATAGTTCCCAGACTTTTCTTTACAGCCCTTCTGGAATAATGGCACAACATACGCTACCTCCAGTCTTCAGGGACTTCACCCTTGGCTAACGATGATGCAAAAATGACAGTCAGGACCCCTACAATTTCTTCTCTAATCTCTTGCAGTGTTCTTGGATACTATCTGGTCAGGTTCTCCAATTTGCAGTTGTTGTTCACATCTGCTCTGTCTGTGGCTCTTGAGGTCTCAAAGTTCAAACAAAATACCCTTTAAAATTCCTACACAATGCACACAAATTTATTTAACTTCTTTTCATGACTTAAACTTTGGAGTGCAGCTATCATTCCAGTAAAACTACACTGATCTCCTTGGCCGACTAATATATCCTTCCTGCAAAACACTCTAGGCGCAGTCTTTATTTGATTCATCCACAGGATGTGAACATCACTGGGTAGGTCAGTATTTATTGTCCCTCCCCGATTGCCTAGAGGGCAGCTGAGAGTCAACTGCATTAGTTGCATCACACAGAGTCAGCGAGATGTACAGCATGAAAACTGACCCTTCAGACCAACTCATCCACGTCAACCAGATATCCTAAACTCATCTAGTCCCATTTGCCAGCACTTGGCCCAGATCCCTCTAAACCCTTCCTTTTCATATACCCATTCAGATGCCTTTTAAATGTTGTAATTGTCCCAGCTTCCACTACGTCCTCTGGCAGTTCATTCCAGAGTATGGCTCTCACCATCCGTTACTGCTCCAATTCTATTCAGTCTGAATATCACTTGTTATGGACAGGGGAAAGAAGAATGATGATTTTCCCTGTCTACCCACCTCTTGATCAAACACAAAGAGTGATGTGTTTTAAAAGGAGTATTTCAGTACCTTTAAAGCTGTGACTTTCAAGAATAGGCATAGAACAGGCTTTAGTACCACCGTCTGTGTGAAAATGTTGCCCCTTAGGTCTCTTTTATATCATTCCCCTCTCACCCTAAGGTCTCCAGTTCTGGACTCCCCCACCCCAGAAAAAAAAGTTGTCTATTTGCCCTATCCATGCCTCTCATGATTTTATAATCCTCCAAAAGGTCATCCCTCATCCTCCGACACTTCAGGAAAAATGGTTTCGGCTTATTCAGCCTCTCCCTATAGCTCAAACCCTCCAACCATTGCAACATTCTCGTAAATCTTTTCCGAACCCCTTCAAGTTTCACAACAGAGAAGAATGGCAGTCTCCTTCACCAAAGAACATGAGTAAACCAAGTGAGTTTGACAATTGATAATGATTTACAGTGATCATTAGACTCTCAATTCCATGATCTGCTGTAGCACAATTGAAATCTGAATCCTCTGAATATTACCTAGATCTCTGGATCAATAGTCTAGTGATAATATCACGAGCTAAGCACTTCTCTTAACTTGAGTTTGTCAAACTAAAGTACAATGAAAAGTTGGTGAAAGCAGATTCAATCATTTAAAAGAAAATTGGATAAATACTTAAAAGGAAAAGCAGGTTGTATGTCTCTGTAGAAGGAAAAAGGGAGTGGGACTGACTGGATTGGCTTATTAAAGAGGCAAAGCAGATGGTAAGGGCTGAATGGCACATTTCTATTCTGTATCATAATGCGATTTCATGATTCTTTGTTGCTGCAATTATTTAAGCAAGATCTAAAATGTTTAAACTCTGATAATACCACAGGAGAATTGCGAACATGAACAATTTGGTGGAAGAATGCATGAACTTTGGCAATCAGTTCAAGAGTAAACAGGTCTCTGGAGATAAAGCAAGGAATGAAACCTATTTAAAGGAGAAAAAAGGACAAAAACTGGAAAATAATATATTCACAAAAAACACATTCAAGTTTCACATAGCACTTTGAATTTCATTTTAAAGTGAGAAAATGTAATCAATGTTTGTCAAAACAAAACCTTGAACTTCATGCGTATTCATTTCAGAACAAAATAGATGCAAAACAATTTTGTGTAACTTCAATCTTGCATGGTAACTTCAGTTAGCTATTGCAAGGTTTTATGTTTCTTTTGTTGCAGAGAGAAAGATTTGCTAATCTCACATTGGCCTTTTTTTTCATTTTCCAAATCATTAAAACAACACTGAAGTGGAGAGAAAAAAAATTAAAAGGCGTACAAAGATCTCATCCAATTTACTGAGCCATGAATGGTTCATCTAATTACTGATGACTTACAAAGCAAACAGTAAGCACTCATTTTCTAGTTATTCATAGAAATTCAAATTATGAAATACCTAGGCCCCATTTTATCTCACTTCACTTACCAGAAAGAGGCTGTATTGGCTCTATTACCTGAGTATGGCTCTCACCACCCATTACTGCTCCAATTCTATTCAGTTTGAATACCACTTGTTATGGACAGGGGAAAGAAGAATGATGATTTTCCCTGTCTACCCAACCTCTTGATCAAACACAAAGAGTGATGTGTTTTAAAAGGAGTATTTCTGTACCTTTAATGCTGTGACTTTCAAGAATAGGCATAAAACAGGCTTTAGTAAGTTTAAAAGAAAACTAAAAGAAAGGTCTGTTTCAACACCTGAAACATGAACACAACAGAACCCTCTCACTCATTCACAAAATACTCACACGATATGATTACGTAAACTGTAGCATGCATTTACATTTCTGAAAGAGTGCAAAAAGTTGATGTCATTATCAGTTAGGATCAGGGTTAAGGTTGCTGTCTTTTGACTTGTTGAAGATAATGGAGGTTTAGAGTTTCTGGTGATGAATTTACAGTTGCTTACACAATGTAATAGCTGCCTTCTGTTTTTCCAACTGCAACTTTGATCAACTCCCTGCAATGAAAATGTAATCTGCAGCCAAAAAAGAGAAAGTGAGGACTTCAAATGCTGGAGATCAAAGTCAAAAAGTGTAGCGCTGGTCAAGCACAGCAGGTCAGCAGCATCCAAGGAGCAGGAGAGTCGATGTTTTGACCTTAAGCCCTTCATCATTATGCTCAAAACATCGACTCTCCTGCTCCTTGGGTGCTGCCTGTTACCTGCTGTGCTTTTCCGGCGTCACACTTTTTGAGACAAAAGGAATAGTCCCACTTCTCTGAGGGTAGGAGAATTTTTAGACAGGGTTCATCTTTTTTTTCTGGGAGCATGTTCAAGAAGATGACTCATCTCAACCTTCTGAAGGGCAATTAGAGATGGACAATAATTGGCAACCTTGCCAGTGATACTCACTTCCTACAAACGAATCAACTTTCTCTTTGCGAATTTTGCCCCAGACTGACTTGCACTCACTACCCTTGTAAATCAATAACATGGTTCATACTCCAAGCCAGTTCCTGTCATGTGACTACAGTATCTCCATTTCCACACACATGGGTTTGATGGACTAAAGGATTACAACACGATCAAAGTGTTTGAGAACGTTTTACCATTCCAGTTACATATAGCCTCTGAATAGCTTGCCTTGCATTCTCGTTCCCACAAGGCCAGCAAGTCTGCCAGGTATTATGCTGCATCACGTTTTTTGAAATGGGGAGGGGCAGTCATCAGCACCTGGAAAAGCTCTTTTGCTTTTTGAGTGATTTTCTCAAAGACCTGGATGGACAAAAACCTGCTTTTGTGTGTATTTTCAAAAAACATAAATGAGGGACTCCCGGTCTGCCCAAGTCCATTTTGAGTTGATGTATGTTGTCCATATTCCATGCTGATTTTTAAAAGCGATGGGCCAGATTTTCCAAGAAGTGGTGATCTCATGAAAATTGCAAATTGCTGTATCCTGAAATTTATAAGTAAAGCATCACAGACAGCCACTTTGCGGGCTGCTGTTGAAAGGTAAGTACGTAATGTTTATGTGAGGTTATGGTGCAAGGAAGATAAGTGAGCTGGCACTTTTCAATTTCAATTTCTAGTCAATTCCTTCAGAGTCTGCTACCATGGGGATTCTGCAGGGTTCTCATGTCCAACTCATGTCCTGTTATCTGGTTATTGGAAATTCCTGGCCTACATGTCTGACATACTTCTTGTAGAAAGAGTTCACCTTCTATTCAAAAAAGAAAAATTTCTATTTTCTTCTTTGCGGCCTCGAATTTTGGATGATTCTCTGCAAAAGGGAGGCATTCCCCTTCCTCCTCTATGAATTACTTTACGTATGAAAGGTCAGCAAATAAAGCAACAGGAACCTCTGCTTAAAGTGCACCTTTAATGTTACAGCACGTCCCACTGGCACTACACGTGAGTATTGTAAAACAAAGTATGCTACTGAGCCACATAAGGAGATATGGGAAGGAATTTAATGTCCCTGATATTGACCT
Source organism: Chiloscyllium plagiosum (assembly GCF_004010195.1). NCBI lineage: Eukaryota > Metazoa > Chordata > Chondrichthyes > Orectolobiformes > Hemiscylliidae > Chiloscyllium > Chiloscyllium plagiosum. Next base: position 105,354,001 of record NC_057712.1, on the reverse strand, counting down.
CATGCACCGGTTGAACAAACTAGGAAACCCATGGAGTCATTTCCCCAGTCAAATTAAATGTCTGTCAGGAATCATGTTCCGCATGATTTGGGATGCTGACTGCAGAAACCCCAACGATGGAGGGCAGCTAACCAATTAGAGGCTGAATGTACTCCAGTGCTGGCAATGCCATCGGGCTTAGTGGCTGCTACAGGTAATACAGTGGAGCCTTCATTTGTGGGATCCCTAGAGTGGGTAACTGGGTGGATTGGGGTTCACAGTGAGGGAAAACAGTTGAAAGCATCCTTAAAAACTTGAACAAATCTGTCAAATATACTTGCCCTTTAATATAGTTATCTTAATGTTATCTGGGATAGGTACACCATGAAATAACTGCATAGAGGCCGGTATCCCGTCACCAAGTCACCCTTTTTCTATTGGTGTACAATACACTGGCTGCGACAGCCAGCTTGGAGTCAGTCTCTTGAACTGAGGAGATTCTAAATTCCCTGCTATATTTTTTTTCTCTTTTTCTCTTTTGTTCCTTTTTTTCTCTTTATTCATATTCCTCAGCACCCATGTTTGTCTGTGTGCAAGTGCAAGGTACAGTGAAAACACCAAGTGAAAATAACTTTTTTAACATTCCACCACCAGAAAAGATACCTAAGCAGCCAATGAACCCATGACAAGCAAAGCCCAGAGCGAGCAATGCTTACATGAAACAGGTGAAGGGGAGGCTAGGGACTAAATCAAAATAGAATTGGAGGGGGAAATAAAGCACCTATTCCCCACAGCGCTCACCTCTCCCTAAAGAGGCCAAGAGTATTGCTAGACACCGCGTGCTCGATCTCCCAGGCCGAAACAATCCCAGGCAGAGACACCCAGGCCCAAACAATCCCGTTTATATATTTTTTGTACTTCTTTACCCCCACACTACCACCAACTGTGGTAGTGCTTATATTTTTCCTAGGACCCATGTTGTGTGTGTGCAGGTATGAGATACAGTGAAAGACACAAGGTGTATAAATCTTTATTCAGTTTCCACCACCAGGAAGATAGGAAATATCAGGGTAGCCAGTGACAAGCAGTGCCCTTCTCAGATAGCATTGCTGCATGATCAAACAGTGAAGGGGAGTGCAGGGATTAAATCAAAATGGAGTTGGAGGGGGAAATGAAACAGTCCACTCCCTGCGGTGCCCACCTTCCCTTAAAAATCTCAAGGGTGTTAGTGGACACCAAGTGTTCCTTCTACAGGGACACCCAGGCCCAAACAATCCCCTGTTTATATCTTTTTTCAAAAAAAGATTTATGGCACTCATCCACAAACTCCATCAAAAAACACATCGACCTGGACCCAATATACCGGCCACTACAGCGGACAGCTGAAACTGACAACCGGAAGCGGCAGGGACAGACCACTATAAACACCACAGAAGTGCTTCACAGGAGGCTCCCAAGCACTGAGGATGTCACCTAGACAGGGGACGAAACGTTTGCAACAAAAACTTCCAGCTCGGCGAACAGAACCACAGCAACGAGCACCCGAGCTACAAATCTTCTCACAAACTTTTTTCAAAAAAAAGCAGAAACCAACAATAGCCATAACACACTGACTGTAGCGCCAGCCAGCATACAGAGTCAGTGCTCTAAACTGCGGCTGTGGAGATTCTAAGTCTCCTGGTTGTTTTTTTTTGTTTCTTTCTAGTCAATGTCCTAACTAAGGAGGCTCTAAATCTCTTGTTTTTTTTTAAATTTTAATTTTTTTTTGTGTGTGTGCAGGTGTGAGACAAAGTGAAAGACAACAGGTGTACAAATCTTTATTCAATTCCCACCAGGAAGAAAGGAAACACCCAAGTGGCCAGTGACAAGCAGTGCCCTTCTCAGAGAGCAATGCTGCGTGATCAAACAATGAAGGGGAGGGCAAGGGTTAAATCAAAATGTAGTTGGAGGGGTAAATAATACACTCCACTCCCTGCGATGCCCCCTCTCCCTGAAAATCTCGAGGTGTTGGTGGATACCCCGTGCTCCACCTCCAGGGACGCCCAGGCCCGAACAATCCTCTGTTTATTTTTTATTGTCTCTGCTGTTTTTCTTTTTTTTTTACTTTATTTTTATTACCCCCCACACTACTGCCTAACTGCGGTAGTGCTTATTTATTCCCCAGCACCCATGGTGTGTGTGTGTGCGCAGGTGTGAGACACAGTGAGAGACACAAGGTGTATGAATCTTTATTCAGTTTCCACCACCAGGAAGAAAGGAAACACCTGAGTGGCCAGTGACAAGCAGTGCCCTTCTCAGAGGCCAATGCTACAAGATCAAATAACGAAGGGGAGGGAAGGGATCAAATCAAAATAGAATTGGAGGGGAAAATAATACACTCCACTCCCTGTGGCGTCAACCTCTCCCTGAACAACTCCAGGGTTTTGGTGGATACCGCGTGCTCCACCTCCAGGGCCACCCAGGCCCGAACAATCCCCTGTTTATTTATTTATTTTTTTACTGACACTCCTGTTCTTTTTTTTACTTTTTTTAAAAAAACTCCCGTATTACTGCCTAACTGCGGTAGTGCTTATTTTTACCCCAGCACCCATGGTGTGTGTGCGCAGGTGTGAGACACAGTGAGAGACACAAGGTGTATGAATCTTTATTCAGTTTCCACCACCAGGAAGACAGGAAAACACCCGAGTGGCCAGTGACAAGCAGTGCCCTTCACATCAAAGGGCAGTGCTGTGTGATCAAAACAATGAAGGGGAGGGTAGGGACTAAATCAAAATAGAGTTGTAGGGGGAGATAATGCACTACACTCCCTGCAGCACCCACCTCTCCCTGAACAACCCCAGGGTGTTGGTGGACACAGCGTGGTCCACCTTCAGGGTCACCCAGGCCCGAACAATCCCCTGTTTATATTGGTTAGCCAGGGCTTCCTGATTAGCTCAGTTTAACAACCCCAGTCAACAATCTCCTAGTTTGTAAAGCGTGGTGAGCTGCCATGCTCATACAACATGGAAGGCAAATGGTGCAGATTTGATTTGTCATTTCCTACAACATGCAGTGAGCATCAGTGAGAGATTTTTGGGCTTGCTGATAGAGCATAGACATCAGTAAGGAAGAGCTGAAGTTTTGAAAATTTCCAAAATATACTTTTTATGGCAATTCTCAACAAGTCCGGTGTATGGTAAAAACATTTCAGATTTGGCAAGGGATGTTCTTCAACAAGAGAGTTAGCCATTCCCTGAAGAAGGTGAATTCATAACTCCAAAGCAAATAGAGAGTGCGTCGTAACTGATGGTCTATGAGTGTTGTTCTGTGTTAGAGGGTGGTGTGTGTATGGAACAAACTGCCGGAGGTGGGTACAATATGATGTTTAAAAGATATCTGGATGGAAAAATGAATCAGAAGGGTTTATATGGATATAGGCCAAATGCTGGAAAATGGGACTAGATCAGATTGGAATGTCTGGTCTGCATGGATGAGTTGGTCTGAAAGGTTTGTTTTTGTGCTGTATGACTCCATGACTCTATAAAGTAATAATGTTGGGAAAATTACAAGTCAAAACTGACCTGGTTGAACAGGAACAGAAAGAATTATTCTGCCCACTGAAATGGCAGGATAGAAAAGGGAAAACACCTAAGTGGCCAGTGACAAGCAGTGCCCTTCACATCCCTGAGCCATGTTTCTGTAATTGCTATGATATCCCAGTCCCATGTTCCTAACCATGCCCTGAGTTCATCTGCCTTCCCTGTTAGGCCCCTTGCATTGAAATAAATGCAGTTTAATTTACCTCATTCTCTGATTTGTTCCTGCCTGCCCTGACTGTTTGACTCGCTCCTTTTCCCAACTGTACCAGTCACAGATTGATCTTTTTCCTCACTATCTCCCTGCACCCCAACACCCCCAACCTCCCCCCCCGCCAAACCTTACTAGTTTAAATCCTCCCAAGCAGCGTTAGCAAATCTTCTTGCCAGTATATTAGTCCCCTTCCAATTTAGGTGCAATTCGTCCTTCTTGTACAGATCACTTCTACTCCAGAAGAGATTCCAATGATATAAAAATGTGAACACTTCTCCCATGCACCAGCTCCTCAGCTACTCATTCATCTGCTCTATCCTCCTATTCCCACCCTCACTAGCTTGTAGCACTGGGAGCAATCAAGACATTACCATTCTCAAGGACCTCCTTTCTAAATTCCTGCCTAACTTCCTATATTCTCCATTTAGAATCTCATCCCTTTTTTAGATTTTGTTAGTTCCAATGTGTACAATGACCTCCTGCTGGTCCCAAACCCCTTTGAGAGTATTCTGCACTCTCTCTGAGAAATCCTTGATCCTGGAACCAAGGAAGCAACACACCATTCTGATTTCTCACTGTTGGCTGCAGAAATGTCTGCCTGTGCCCCGACCAGAGAGTCCCCTATCACAATCAATTGCTTGGAACCCGACTTACCCCTCATTACATTAGAACCACTCTCGGTACCAGAAACTTGGCTGTTCATGCTACATTCCCCTGAGAGTCCATCACCCCCTACATTTTCCAAAACAGCACTACCTAGTCTCTCTTACCTTTCCTGGCGGTAACCTATCTACCTGACTGTACATGCGGTCTTTCTTCCTTCCTATAACTGCCATCCATCACACAAACTAGTTCTTATAAATTCCTCATTGCCTCCAACAGACCCATGCAATCTGATAGGATTCACAACCAACTGCACTTACTGCAGACAGAATCATCAGTAATGTGGAAATTCTCCCTATACTCCCACATCCAAAGGGAAGAGCACATCACTCTACTAAAGGCCTTCTTTGCACCTTAACAATCTACAGAAAATAACACAGTCTTACTGCTCTAAAAAACACTGCCCCAGGCTAACTTGGTACCTATGTTCTATATTTTTAAATTTTGACTGAGACAAATCTCAATAAAACATATAACTAAAAAGAAGCCACTCTACTCACTATTAAAAAAAAACAGCAAGATTACCCTTAAAAAAACATGCACTCATCTGCTCCTGTGCTGTGAGCTCTCCCACACAGATTCCACCAAGGTCAGCTGTGAACTTCACCGTTTGTTAACTCTTCTTAGACGCACTCCAATGTCTAGAGGTACTTGAACTCAAACAGCAAAGGCAGTAACTGCACAGATTCACTGTTGTGTCAGATGGCAGTGTAGGTTTCTTTCTCTCTCTCTCTCTCTCACTCACTGATCATATGGTTACTGCCTCTGTTCTCAGTCCTTTTTAAAGTGCCATTGTTTTGATCATTGTTTCCACAAAGTTCCTGAACAATGCAACAGTATATAAAACAGTAATTACTGCTCCTGGAATTTGAGGAAATCACCTCCAACACCTAAAGTACCTCAACAAAAAAGAAGCAGCCCTTACAGCCACAATTTTTTCCTTCCCTCTGTCTTGGACTACCCAGAATCCTTGAACTTGCTTCTTATCAGCCTAAATCTAGATATTGACCAGGACTTGCTGCATTTGGGCAAGGGCTGCTTCAGTGTCATGAACAGTACAGAACATTGTGCAATCCTCAGCGACCACCCCCCACTTCTGACCTTATGTAGAGGGAAGGACATTGATGAAACAGGTGAAGATGGGCCTAAGCCCAATAAAGTTCTTCTGTTGAAGAAGCAGAGATCATATATTGTTTATCCTGCATAAAGGGTGATACCAAGGAACAGCAGAAACACATTATGAGTTAATCATAAGCAATGATTGATTGAGATTTACCCAATGTGAATTTGATAACACAAGAGACACCGGGTAACAAACTTACACCGGGTAATGATGCTCATTTGAAGAACTGGCTCAGGCACAATGAGCCAAATGGTACCATGTGATTCTGTGACCTCAACCTATTAAGAAGAGAATCAAAGTCAGCTATGTTCAACCAACAATCATTCAGTCTTCCAAGTCTAAAAAGTACACCTTCCTAAAGAAAAATCAACCTACAGATTTTCTGAATTTGTAAAGTCATACCTGGGGGATATGGGTTTGCAGTAAATGTTAATGTTAATTATATTTTTTAAAAAACTGTCTAATACTAGTAATGAGAAGACAAAAGCTCAGGGTGAAATGTTGTCTACAGGTCTGAAAAGTTAATACTGAGCAGTTTCAGAAGTTTCCGTCACTATGATGATGTCAGGACAGAACAGTTTAGGAACTTAGGACCTTGAAGGTGGGAAAACCAACGTTAGCTACACCATGCCCCCATCCCCTCCAAACCTCTGTTACAACATCTATCATATCAATGTATCCTGTAAGTAACTGCTAGCACATGACAGCTAGCATCTTGTTAACTACACAAAACACTTCTGGTTAGACAAGCAAGTGGCTTTCCTCTGCCACACCAAACAATGCAGTTCTTGCAGTTTTCTGTGCTTAGTGAGAATGGTCACAGCAACTCTTTTTGTGAGTACCAGCTCCTACAACACAATGAACTGCCATGCCCATACATTAATTCCTGTTCCATTTGCTTGACAATAGTATTAATGGAACAATAAGGCAATGCACTTTATTTTCATGTATCATGAAGTTATAAAGAGGACAAATAATAGTTTGGTACATTCAAGCTGATATGTAACTTGACATTGGTGAGAGGAAGAGGGGTTTTGGCTTTGTATAATATTGTAAAGCAATTGACATCAAGTTGACTCCCTTCCTTATCTGTCCTGGTTTATATTTCCACTGAATCCAAAGAGGATATCCTCCCTTTCTCCCCTCTCTTGTCTACTTTGCAAATAGTGTGCATAAAACTATCAAGTTGTGAACACTCAAAAGGGAAAGTTTTCCATGTGGCATTTTCCCTATTGGGAGTTCGTGCCCCAACATTCAATGCAAACCACTAAGGTTAGATACATTTTTCTAATAACATTTTTAGCGACTGAAGAAAAAAGAGTAATAAATGTGTATCACAATTGAAAGTTATTTTGTGAATACTCAGATTGGGTTTAAATATCACCTAAGCAAAGCTATAACTCAAGAAAAAAATTCCTTCTGAACACCTATTACTCTGTTGTGATAGTTCGATTAAGATATGTAGGGTATTATTAATAACTATAAACTCATGTCTTCTACATCTTATGCCTGATTTCCTCATCTTCCAAATAACTTCCTTTTCAACATGTGTATATTCTGGATGAAGTTTCTGTAACAGTTGAAACATTTCCTTGTTTTTCTTGTTGCAGGAATCAAGATAGCAGAGCACAGGCCCAGTCAGTGAAGCAGATACAAGGTAGCCAATTGTCTTTAATTTGCTCCTCCCTTCCCATTTAAACAATCAACAGAAGCCAATATGTACCAAATGCCAGTCCACCACTCTCAGCAACCTCCACCTAACATTCATAAAGTGAATATGTTCATGGAATGCCCTGCCAGTAGCAGTGGTGGACTCTCCCTCTTTATGGGCATTTAAATGGGCATTGGATAGGCATATGGAGGATGGTGGGCTAGTGTAGGTTAGGTGGGCTTGGATCAGCGCAACATCGAGGGCCAGAGGGGCTGTACTGTGCTGTATTTTTCTATGTTCTATGTTCTATGTTCTATACGTACTCCTCCTGTACTGTCCACATTACAATAGGTTCAGAATGACTAGAAGTTGAGACGTATGACAATACACACTCATGAAATTTGAAATCCCATCAAATGTTCGTTTGAGATGTTTTTGCCACATAGAATGCTAACTGTATGGTTATCACTGACAGGGACCTGCAGACTTTCAATCTTGTTCATAAGCATTCTGAAGTGAATCCAAATCTATAGCTTTCCAACATCATGAGATGGCACTAAGTCCCTGGAAACTTGGGAAATTATCAAAATCTGAAAAGCGCTTGCAGCATTCAGAGATCCAAAAGGACTAGCCTGCCCTTTCATTCATTCTTGATTCCCTAGACCAGGGGGACTACTATACTGTCTGCAAGACGTCTGTTGGATATATAACTTCTACAGCATGATATGCATAGACAAGCAGGTCGGCACAGTCCCAAGGGCCAAGAGTCTAATCATTACACTAGGCAGGTTGTCGGAGGATTTACAGCTCCTCGGAAGGTATTAACTTGAGTGCAGAAGTTACATCAAGCAAAAATCCAAGCGGAAAAACAATTCTCATTCATAAATGTGAGCTTGATGACCACCATAAATGAAAACATTAATCAAAGAAGCAAAAACAACAAACTGCACAACAAGAGCACCATGCAGTCATGAATATAAAGCTCAAACCACAAGATTGTAAATAGCATGAACTCAGTGCACGGAGCTACAATCAAAAAACTGCATGGACCTTTGCAAATTAATGACAGAGAAGCAACAAGATTTCCACCACAGCTGCTTTATTACCTAATTAAAACAATTAAATTAAATTGAAAGCTTCAAGGAGGACTAAAACAGAAGGTGCAAATGAATGAAAATACAGGGATAACAGAAAGGATCACGAAGCAACATAACACATTAAATAAAATAAATTATTGGAATAGCCATAAAGAAGAAATGTGTAACTATGTGTTTATTCTTCTGATTCTTCTGGAATCTATGACATTTTTCTTAAAAATAAATGCAACATTCAAACACTATGTATTGGAAGAAAGAATTCCGACATAGCAGAAATAGAATTAGTGGAGCGACACTGAAAAGAGATCTGGGAGTGTTGGCAGATTTGCCACATCAAGGCAATGCAGAGAAGCAATTAAAGTGGCAAAATGAATCCTGAAACACATGACCAGAACAGCAAAGTACAATTCTCACAAAATTGTACTAAGTAATACAACAATTGAGTAAACAAAGCTGAAATATTGTGCACAGTTATATGAGCGTACAAACCAAGAGCAGAAGTAAACCACTCAGTCCTTCGAGCCTGCTCTCCAATTCAATCAGCTCATGGCTCATCTGACTTCTCCACATTCCCACCCACCCCCAATAACCTTTCACTTCCTTGTCATGAAAAATTGATTCACCTCTACCTTAAAAATATTCAATGACTTTGCTTTCACCACCTTTTCTGGACGAGAGTTCCAAAGACTCGTGACCTTCTGTAAGAAAAAATAATGGTCTTCATTTCACACTTCTGATTGCTGTGCTTCAAAAAAAAATGACATGCCTGCATTGTAAAAAGTGCAGAAAGGAGAAGCAACAGTAATCCCCAGTGCAAAGGGAATGGACAATAAAAAAAAATTATAAAGCTGATTTTAAGTTTTAGTGTTGGCAAGTGAGTGGCAGCAGATCATCAGTCATATGCCTCATTAATTGAAAGGAAAATTGGGTGTATAACAGGCTGATAATCATTATACCATCTGTCTTTTGCCTCCACTGAAAGCAAAAATGAGATTTATGTAAACTGTTCATAACAGGGCTTCTCACAGTCTGAGCTGTTTGTACTGTTTAAATTGTATGATATGTTGAACTTGATATGTTACATCAAGAATCACATCAATACAAGACAACATAAATTTAATTTATTGAAAAGTAAACTATGATAAATATCAATAAGATGATGAAACTAATCTACCTGGGATTGTAAGTGAAGCAAAGGTATGGAAGGTACCAGATATCCATCTGATTTAAAGGAGGGTGTGCTTGACATGCATCATTTATCACTGAAGAAGAATGTAGGGAGTTTTAAAAGCATATCATGTGGACTGCAGTGCCAGTTCTGAGACAGCCTTCCTTGGTTCTGAAATGGTTGTCCTTGGTTACTGGTCTGGTAAATGCTTTCCATTGGCCTCCATCCTCAAGGGCTAAGAAGGTGCTCCAAGTTACCAGATTGCAGACAGCAAAATACTTCAATTAAAGAATTTTAAGATAAAAGTTTGGGCTCAGTGCATGAATAAAATATTGCCCCCTAGACCAAGTGGTGAACTATATTTTCACAGTCACAAAAAGAATGTCTTGATCATTGTGATAACACAGGTATGTTTATCCATTTCCAGTACCCACAAAGAAGCCAGGTATCTGACATAAACATATAAAAGAGGTATACTCAGAACAGAAGAACATTGGACCAGAGGCCTATCATTCAGCCTTTGGAGTCTGCAATGTTCTTTATTTTGCTTATGGGGGTTAATTCTATTAATATGATTATTTCATTCAATTTAATACAAACAACTGTACTTATCAACTAAAGATTCATTGTTAACATTATTTCCCCACATTAGAACAGTGATGAAAATTCAAAAGTGTTCTAGTAACTGTAAAATGCTTTGGGACTTCCTGAGGTCATGAAACCATTAAATAAATTAATATACACTTTGTTTTTTATGTTCACATTTTACAAAGTTACATAACTGGTTTTCACGTTGTATATCCAAAATTCTAAACCCACTTGAAACTTTGGGACTACAGTGACCATACCTCAAAGCTTCTACGTTAACTACTGTCTTCCCAAAAGGGCAGGCCAAACTGACAATATCTATTTGGAAATAGAGATTATCTAATAATTAATTCAAGAATTTATCTCGTAAGTGTTTGAATGTGATATCCACATAAACTTATCTGGTTAATGAACAATATTGGGCTTCAACATCTGATTTCTTCTTTCTCCATGTTTTTTTTTCCCCCTGATAATCTAACTCTTTCAAAACTGCCAAATGATTGCAAGTTGATTTTAGGAAACCATAGTTTTATGCATAGACTAGCACATCATAGATATAAGGCCCATATGTCTGTGTGCTCCATTACTTCACAAGGGCCAAAGGGCTGGTTTATTCATTCTGTTACAGTATTCAAATCTACCTATCACCAAACAAACATTGGAAAAAAATGTAGAGTTTGATTAGCGTCTGTCACATTAGCAGACTTTTTCTTATGAATAACATTAATAAAACCAATTATTAGAGAATTGTTTCAATTAAATCAGTACACTGAACACACCAAACAGCAAAATGATACATTTCACTGGTTGAGAGGAGATGAAGGTGTAATGGTTATATCACTGATGTAAAAATCCTGAGGTCAAAAATATTGGCCTGCAGTCATGGGTTCAAATTCATCTGTGGTAGTTGGTGGAATTTAGCTTGAGAATCCTGTGATACCATAGTTGAGTTCCTCACCTCTGGGCCGGAAAAGATTGGGTTTAAGTCACACCTACCCCAGGTCTGTATCATGATGTATCTTAACCTGTATAATAGAAATATCTACACTCTACCAATATTCTAAGTCAACCTCAGACCAGATTAGATTCCTGAGCAAACCAATTTTGCTGAACTTCTTTTTCAATGCTTGAAATAATAAAAGTGTGCATAACAGAGTGTACATTGCTTATGGTCCTTGACCTATGAAGAGTGGAAAATTATGTATTTTTTCTAATAAATTGCATTCATTTGAATTTCCCACCCTGCTCTCCCATTGATGGAGACACCTTACCAGGAAACGAGACAAGGGTGAAATGTATACAGGGAGAGATAGCAGAGATACATTCAATATTAGAGTTTGCACCTTCTTTCAAAGGGGCCAATCAGCTCTGGGCACATTGGCATCTTGATGACAAGTTGGCATGGGAGTTTGTATCATCGTGTTGATAGTAACAGATCTCAGGTAGACCTTCAGAGATATGGGAGGGGGTAGCTGGATGTTTTGGGAGGTGATCAAGAAAAAGTTGGAAGAAATCAAAATTGTAGGTGACTAGGAGAAAAGGAGTGATGGGGAGAAGAGGTAGCAATCGTGGAGAGGACAGTGGTATTCTAAAAGGAGGAAATGTTGACAGGGAGCTCAGCAATGAGGGGACTACCACTGGGACAATTCCTACAACCACAAGTATTACTTCCCACACTAATGACTTGGACCAAGGAGTAGAGTGTAATGACTCCAAATTTGCTGATGATACAAAAGTAGGCGGGAGGGCATTTTGTGCTGTTGACATGAAAGACCTGCAAGGGAATATAGGTAGGTTCAATAAGTGGGCAAAATCCTGACAGATGCAATTTAATATAGGAAAGTGTGACATTATACACTTTGGAAGGAAGAATCGAAAGGTAGACTATAACTTAAGTGGAGAAACACTAAAAAAGAGCAGCACAGAGAGATCTTGGTGTTCTTGTGCATGGAGCACAAAATATTACTATATGGGTGCAGCGAATAGTTAAGAAGAAAAATGGAATTGTGTCCTTAATTGTTCTGTAGTTGGAGCTTAAACAGGGAAGTCTTGTTATAATTATATAAGGTGTTTGTGAGGCTGCAATCCAGCTATTATGCACAGGTTTTGTCCCTGTGTTTATAAAGGATATGAGATGAAAGGATTGAGTTTTGAAGGATGGTGAAAGAGGTTAGTCCCTTATTCATTAGCATTCAGAAGAATGAGGGTGATTTTATAGAAACATACATGATTCCAAGGATCTTATTAGGATAAATGACAATAGATTCCACTACAGCAGGAATCTCAAACTAGAGACATTGTTACAGAATAAGTGGACATTCATTTATAACTGAAATACAAAGGAATTTCTTCCCCCAAACGGCAATGAATGCCTGGAATTGTCTTCCCAGAGGTTGTGAGGTTAGATCCCTGAAAGCATGTATAGAACAGGCAGATATATCAGGGGATTGATGGCACTGTTGAGTTAAGGTCTAGGGTAGATCAGCTATGATCTTGTTGAATGGCAAGTCAGGCCCGAGGAGGGGCTGAATAGGCTACTCCTTCTCCTATACTTTATGTACTTCTGAGAGCACAAAACAACATCAGTGTGAACACTGTATTGGATTTTTAAAAATTATTTCCTCAGATGTGGCTGGATCAGCATTCATTGCTTATCCCTAATTGCTCAGACGACAGCTAAAATTCAACCACATTGCTGTAGGCTAGACCAGGTAAAGATAACAGGTTCCTTCCCTGAAGCATATTACTAACCTAGATGGGTTTTTTTCTGACAATTAGACAGTGGTCTGCATGGACACCATTAGACTCCTAATTCCACGTGTTTACTGAATTCAAAGGACATGAGTAAACCAGGTAGATTTTTCCTGATAATCGGCAATGGTTTTGTGGTCATCACCAGACTCGTATTTCCAGATCATTATTTAATCTATCTGCCAGGTCCCCAGGACATTACCTGGGTCTCTGGATTGATAGTTTTACAATAATATTGTGATTTCATGACAATAACTCAAAGTGCAATTCTAATTCCAATACCACTATGCCATCATCTATCCATAATATGAGAAGAACACTCCTGCTCCTTCTAGATCATAATCAGGGATTTTTTTTTTAACAGTCCTATCTTTTTTGGTAATGCTTCTAGACTCCATAATCTGCTATCAGTTGCATTAAGTGCAAACCAAACTTATAAAAGACTATTTAAACAGGCATCAAGCTCAATTATTTGTACCTGCAGGTAGACAGGATAGTGAAGAAGGCATTTGGTATGCTTGCTTTTATTGGTCAGTGCATTGAATATCAGAGTTGGGAGATCATGTTGTGGCTGTACAGGACATTCAGCCACATTTTGGAAACTGTGTGCAATTTTGGTGTCTGTGTTATAGGAAGGATTTTGTGAAATTTGAAAGGGTTCATAAAAAATTTACAAGGATGTTACCAAGGTTGGAGGGTTCAAGCTACAGGGAGAGACTGAATAGGTTGGGACTGTTTTACCTGGAGAGTTAGAGACTGAGGAGTGACCTTATCGAGGTTTATAAAATCATGATGGGCATGATAGAGTAAATAGACAAGGTCCAGAATTAGAGGGCATAGGTTTAGGGTGAGCAGGGAAAGATATAAAAGGGACCTAAGGGCAAAGTTTTCATGCAGAGGGTAGTGCATGTATAGAATAAGCTACCAGAGGAAATGGTGGAGGCTGGTACAATTACAATATTTAAAAGGCATCTGGATGAGTATATGAATAGGAAGGGTTTCGAGGAATATAGGCCTAATACTGGCAAATAGACTAGATTTATTTAGGATATCTGATTGACATGGACAAGTTGGACTGAAGGGTCTGTTTATCTCTATGGCTATAGGGATGTTAGTCAATGCCTGTCTCTTGCATGGCACTAGACACCTCCTTTTCTGCTTTTGCCAATCTGCTCGTGACATTTTTCTCAAATGGAATAAGACAGGGAATCCACCAGATATTGTAGCACCCTTTTTATGTTTGGAAAACAAGCACTACATCAACTAGTTTCTTAGCCATTATTTCATATACTTACATCTGCAGAGCCCAAAATACATGGGGAATATAGTGGAATACACTCCCTAAACACTTAGGAAAATACAAACAGAGATCCACTAACCAGAAAAAAAGTTGCTCTAACAAGTAGAGAAGACAGAATTAATGAAGAGTTATTCCTCCAAACACAGGGCTATTTCTCTCTCGCATTCCACAGCGATAGGTGACCTAGGGTCACGAGATTTGAAATGTTAACTCTGCATTCTCTGCAAAGATGCTGCCAGACCTGCTGGGTATCCTCCATCAATCTTTGTTTTCTTCTGTTTCAGATTTCCAACATTTGCATTCCTTTTTTTTATTTAAGGAAAAGAGCAAGGTACATAAGCCGATCACCATAAAAGCCTTTCTTCCTGGGTTGTGTCAGGCAAGGGGAGTCTGAAGCCAGGTCAGGGAGTTGACTGTCATGTCTTCTGTCTTCCAGATCCAGGCAATGGACATCTGGTGGGCGACGAAAAGTCTGTGATAGAGTAACATTGAGAAGGGAAGTTGGGGAAAGAGAAAGGCTGCACAGGAAGGTAGGGGTAAAAGAAGAGGCAAGGGGGAATAGGGAGATGTGAAGGTTGCAAGGGAGGAGACAGAGAAGATGCAAAATGGAAGAGTGAGGCAACTTGTAGGGGACATGGTAAGGGAAACTAGGATATGGGTAAGGAGACTGAAAGTGAGTGAGAATAGTTGTGAACCTGTCAACAGCTAAGCAGGATCCAGGAAAACTTAAAATTGTTGACTAATAAATTCTTTGTAAATAAATATGGAAGCTTAGCTCATGGCTAAGTACACAGGGGAAAACTGAGTGAACGTTACTTAATGAACAATGTCAATGATTAAATTTGAATCTGAAGGTGAGACTTGGTATGCAGCAAAAGAGATACTACCTACTTAATTAACTTGTTTTAAC
Organism: Chiloscyllium plagiosum; assembly: GCF_004010195.1. Taxonomy (NCBI): domain Eukaryota; kingdom Metazoa; phylum Chordata; class Chondrichthyes; order Orectolobiformes; family Hemiscylliidae; genus Chiloscyllium; species Chiloscyllium plagiosum. The sequence goes on along the minus strand of NC_057712.1, from coordinate 105,338,982 downwards.
TTTGTTCATATGCAAGGGAAAACTGAATTAGCTGTGACTTCAAATTATAGCTGATGTGTTTAAGATGATGGCTTTTTGTGTGTAGAAGTGTATATCAGATATTTTAGGGGAAAAAAAGACTTGATAACATACCTGCTGTCCCACACCAATTTAAATATTGTCCCAAAAAATGTATGTTTCCCTTTTGTACTGTGGTTTTAAGTTTAATGGAGGGTTGCTAATTGATGAGAATAATGAATTCTTCTAATTTTGCTTTTCTGTCAATAAAACTGCTGTATATGCTATCAAAATACATAAGGTATTGATATATATGATTATAACACCAAATAAATAAGTCAGTGGGTGAAAAATGGGTCCTGAAAGCCAAAAGGTAGTCCCCACTTTCAAAACGTAGCTCTCAAGACATCTCTGAAGTATCTTTGAAAAGAAATAAATTATTTTATGCCCAGCATCTCTCTTGCATTTGTCAGGGGACATTATAGAGTAATATTGATGAATTTCATTCACATTATGATGTTTCAAACTACTTGCAACAGTACTTCAGGAATACATGACGACAACTGTATGAAAGACCAACAGCAGGGATTCAAAGATTAAAGACAAGCTACATTTGATTAAACATTCCAAAGCAAATACACCCAGGGGAATGAACAGACAACATACATTCAAAAGTGGATGGGCCTGTTATCATGGATACAGAAAAAGAGTAAATTAGACAAATCTTTGAGTGATTTCTGTTCACTTTAAGTAAGGTATTGACAAAGAATTGATGATGACTCATCAGCAGAGACAAGACCAAATCTGTTCCATTAATTCCTTCTGACTCAATAAAATGAAATGTAATGAAATACAGAATGAAATCTGCTAGTGCCAGAAAGCCATGGCATGATTTACTCAGTTCAAGTGCAGCAGAGAGATTTAAACACAAGACCTTCTCGACGTGACTTAAGGATATTATAAAATGCAATCAACAAGAGATTAAACAGAATGATGGGAGACGGTTATCATACTGATTCAACTGTAAGGGCAATCTGTCTGCATGTATCACTAGCATGGCAACTGTACCATTCAAGATTGGAGACGGTTACAGAGAGTGGTGAACTCGGCCCAGGCAATCACAAAGGCCAACCTCCCACCTATAGAATCCATCTACCAGGCCCGTGGTCAAGGAAAGGCCGTCAGCATTCTCAAAGATCCATCCCACCCTGGCAATGATTTCTACAATCTCTACCATCAGGGAGAAGATACAGAAGCCTGAACACACGGTTGAGCCAGTTTCAAACAGTTTCTATCCTACTGTTGTTGGAATACTGAATAGACTCACAAACTCTTAACATTCGCCTATACCTGTGTTTTTGTTTTGCAGCTGTTTACCCATTATTTACCTACCTATTCTCCTTAATTCTGTGATCTGTCTGTATTGCTCGCAAGACAAAGCTTTTCACTGTGCCTCAGTACACATTACAATAAATAAACTCAATTCAATTCAGTTATTTGCAAACAAAAAAGGAATTTTTGGAATTTTCTCACTGAGGAACTAGCACCTCCTTTGTTGTGTAGATGATGATGTTTTTCAATTTTCTTTCCAAATAAACATGTTTGTCCTTCACTTCTTGGCATCTTACATTGGTCCTATGTTTTGTATTCAGATTTATTTTTCAATATCCTTTTGACGTCATTAATGACCATATTAGTCTGAAAACACCCATTCCTTTCTGATTGCAGAAACTAAACAGGCTCAGACTTGGTGAGTGCTTAGATGGCATAGCACCTGGGAATACCAGGTCCAGTAAGATTTGGGGGTGTTGTTGGTGCATGGTAATATTGGACGAGCAATCTGAAAGTTCAACTGAATGTTCTGGGGATGTGAAACCCAAACCCATGACAGCAGCTGGTGAAATTTGAATGTGAGTCATAAAAGTCTGGAATTAAAAGCTAGTCTGATGGCGTCAGTGACAACTATTACTGTTTAATATAAAAACTCATCGAGGGAAGAAAACTTCCCATCCTAACCTGCTATGGCCGACATGTGACTCCAAGCCAACAGCAAAGTGGTCTTCTCTCAACTGCCGTCTGAAATGGCCAATCAAGCCAAACAGCTCATTGACATTTACAGCTAGGCAACAAAACCTGCCAACAATGCCTACATTCCAAAATAGAATGAGGAAAAACAATTCATAAATTGATATAATCCCTCACATTTGCACATGAAGCTACAAATGTTATAACATGTCAAATCTCCCTGCTCTATTCTATGGTGGAGTTCATATCTTTGTACCAGAGAAATTATTGTGTGTGTCCATTTTGTGCCTCATTACTGGCCAAGGAATGATGCCACAAGCTATGCGTAGCATTTAAAACCACAACAGAAACTGAGACAGTGACCACAGATGGTGAAATGCAAGAGGTTATAAAGTGTTAAAATTATTTACATATCACTGTTTGTGAAAGTGATTTGAACGTGGAAAGTGCTTTCTAAATAAACTGTGGATATAGCTTACATGATAAATAAATAATTTACATCAGATAGAATGATCAATAAACTATGTACATGTGATCACCCACACATGGTATTAGAACATTTATCTCCTACTCTTCCTCCCACTGCCAGGTATTGAGTCCCCTTGCTTCACAGACATAACACAGGGAACAGGATCCACTGTGCAGCTCAGCTGACATGAAGATTTGGTCAGGTGATCCAGGTTTGGTTCTGAGTGGACCAGACATGCTGATAGACAGTGAATTAATGCAGCAACTGCATCGTCCCCATTTCTTGACGAAGATGGCCAGGAAGTCCTGAACGCCTGCCTGCTGCTACTTAACCTCCCTGTGCATTCTCACAAAGTCCAACATGGTCGAGACCACACGGTTGTCTCATAGAACATAGAACATAGAAAAATACAGCACAGTACAGGCCCTTTGGCCCTCGATGTTGCGCCGATCCAAGCCCACCTAACCTACACTAGCCCACTATCTTGCATATGCCTATCCAATGCCCGTTTAAATGCCCATGAAGAGGGAGAGTCCACCACTGCTACTGGCAGGGCATTCCATGAACTCAAGACTCGCTGAGTAAAGAATCTACCCCTAACATCTGTCCTATACCTACCACCCCTTAATTTAAAACTATGCCCCCTCGTA
>NC_057712.1:105325639-105331600 GCF_004010195.1 Chiloscyllium plagiosum | reverse complement strand
TTCCCGACCTCTCCGCCCCCACCCCAGTCTGACCTATCACCCTCACCTTGACCTCTTTCCACCTATCACATTTCCGACCCCCCTCCCCCAAGTCCCTCCTCCCTATCTTTTATCTTAGCCTCCTGGACCAAAATACATCCTGCCTACCAATCTTATAAGTAGGTCCTTAAGGCTATCATCCACATTTGAGCTGCAGATTGCGACACGCCTCAAGCTACTGTCTATTAAACATGGTCATTTGCAATCATGTGGGGAATTCACTTATCTCATTGGTTAATAATTAGTCAAACAAAACGCACTGTGGAATCCCTCGATTATTTCTCTCCATGTTCATTCAGGACAAAATGGGAGATCAAATGGTGCCAAAAGAAAGTGAGTGGCCTTATCCTTTCCTGTTTTATCAAGATAACTGCATCGAACATTTAAGGTTTGAGAAGCAATGAAGGATGCCGAAAACTTAATAAACACCACCGCCTGTTTGGAAAATTACATTGATTTTGTAAGAGATCACATGATGCAGATCCATGTCGAGAGTGTGGTGCTGGAAAAGCACAGCAGGTCAGGCATTATCACAGGTGGTCTTGGAGAAAACGGGAGGGCTATCACAACCAGGCCAGCACTGGCATCCCTTCCACTGTTTCACCCTTCCCCTGCAGGTCTGGGAATATCAGGGTTAACCTGGAACAGAGTCTTGTCCCCATCAGCAACTCTGTTGGAGCAATCCCTATTGTTGTGTGAGTGAGCTGGTCTCAGGGGTACCAGAAATGTTTCAGGCCTGGCTATGATAGCCCTTCCATTTTCCCCAATACCACCTGTTTTAGTTTCACTAGAACAGGATCTCTTTGTATCCACAGTTAAATATTGTCAGCGATGACTGGAAGGGAAGCTTAAAACTGAAATGGACCCTTCCAGGGGAGACATCACCGGTGGAGTATCTGCCAGTGAGAAGTGACTCAAGGCAACCACATTACCCACTTGGCTTCCTGGACGGTGTTCTAACTTATACTTCTATGCACTGAGAATAAGGGCCCAACGCTGAATTCTACCAGGAGCAACAAGCAACACCACTTGGTCCTCCTTCAGTAGCCCTAGCTACTGATCTGTCACTGTGACAAATTCCTGTCTGTAAAGGCACTAGTGGAACTTCATCACACCAAAGATGACCGCCAAACCTTCCTCCTCCATCTGGGCATATTTGCATGCAATATCAGCCAAAATCTTGGAAGCACATACTATTGGGAGTTCCTTTCCGGTGAGCCAACACTACCCTGATAATGTACATGGAGGCATCGCATGTCAGCACTACCTCTCGCTTCGGATCATAGTGGGCCAGCATCTTAGATAATGATAGCTGCTTTTTCACTTCGCTAAAGGCTACTTGTTGGTTATGTGGCCATTTTCTACAGCATGTGTGAGGGTACCAAGATGGAGGCCAGGTTACGTATGAATTTTAAAGAATAATTAACTAGCTCAAGTAAAGACCTTAGCTCTGGTACAGACATGGGAGTCGAGGCTCCTTTGATCACCATCTCTTTCTCTTCCAATAGGTGTAACCTGGTTTTGTCTACTCCGTAAACCACATAGATCACTTGGGGCACCTGGAACACACATTTTCCCCGTCTAAGGCATACACCCATTTGGGAGAAATGTTTAAGCACTTTGTCCAAGTTTTCCAAATGCTCTTTATTAGTCTTCCCAATTATTAGTCTGTCATCCAGATAAATGGCAACCTGGGGTAACCCTTGTAAAATGTTCTCCATGTTTTGTCAGAAAAGGACGCAGACTGATGTTACCCCAAATGGTGGTCTTGTATATTGGTATAAACTCTTATGGGTGTCAATTGTAGCATTCATCTGGGATTTCTTATCCCGTCACAACTGCAGGTAGGCATGGCTCATGTCCAGCTTTGTAAAGGACAGCGCCCACTCCACCCATTCCCCTGGACCAACTTTGCGTACAAGTCCTCTATGCGAGGGATCAGTTATCCATCCAGCTTTGAGAAGCGGTTTACCGTTTGCTTAAAATCCCAGCAAAGGTGAACCGAGCCGTCAAGCTTCACAATCGGTACAGCCGGTGCTGCCCATTCTGCAAACTGCACTGGTTTGATGATTCCTCCACTCTCCAGCCTCCTGATTTCCATCTACTCTTTTGCCCACAAGGCAAATGGCACCAGGTGGGCCTCTCAAAATCTCAGAATTGCATCCTGGTCAACATGTGAAGTGGATTTGGCCTCTTTGATAGTCCCAAGCCCTTCCTGAAATGCTCCTGGGTATTTCACTAGGACTTCACTGAGGCAGCTATTTTCTAATCAAAACATGTTGAGCAAATCCAGGTGAATCTTCTTCAACAAATTCCATCTCAACAGGCTTGGGCCTGAGCCTTTTACCACCAACAGTGGTAACTACACCAACTGCTTCTCAAAGAAGACTGAAATTGAAGTCGTACCCATAATTTGCAACGGTTCCCCAGTATATGCTCTCACTCTGGCTAAGGTCTTGGGCAAGCTCAAAGGTTGGAGTCCCACTCAATCTTGTTAAAGACAGATTCTGCCATTGCAGATACAGCTGCGCTGGTATTAACCTCCATAGAAACTGGGTGACTATTTAACTAAACATTAATTTTAATTGGTTCCAATTTGGAAGTCACTAATTTAATTGTTCCAACCCACATGTTGGGGAACTTTCCAGTTTGTGCACTCTCCTGAGTACCAGCCTAGGAGCTTTTTTACTCAAGTCAGGCCTTGTAAGACTCCTTTGCTGTCTCGAGTCTGCATACTGGCAGCAACTATAATGGCTTGCTAGCCCAGATCCTGAGGAAGTGTTTAGCCACTTGGTCGAGGCTTGGCTTTGTTGTGGGGTTCTGCTGTGGGCTGTCCCATGGTCCCTCTGCTCAGGATGCGCCCTGTGTGAGCTCTGTCTACACTCAAGTGGTGTTCCCTGAGCTCAGTCAGAGAGATGAGGGTCTACTTCTACTGCAATGCCCTGCAGCTCCCATGCTCCACTTGCTGCATTTTCCAATGTCAATGCAGTTGCAGTGCCTGTTTGAAGTCCAATTGGGCATCAGTTAGTAGGCGCTTCCGCATGGTTACATCATTAATTTCACATACCAAATGGTCTCTCAGCATCTCATTCAGTGCTAACCCCAAATCACATGCTTCCTCTAGTCACAATAACCTCATCAAACATCCTGGTTCTTTAACAGCTAAATAAAATCAATAGCGTCTCAGGATTAGAGGAGGTTGAGTGTCATAATACTCCTTAGCCAACCCTGTCAACTCTTAGAAAGTTTTAACATCTGGTGCCTCTGGAAAAGATAAACACCTCATAAGTGAGAATCCTGCGGGTTCAGATACAGTCAGAGGGATAACTCATTGTTTTTCATCTGCCCCAATGTCATTTGCCCAGAAAACATATCCCAATCTCGTCGCCACTGAAACAACTGCACAGAGGCCAGTTCCCATCACCACTGAGGAGATTCTAATCTCCTATTTTGTTTCCTGTCATCAAGTCAGCCTTTATTTACTTGTGCAAGGTACACTGGATGTGGCCAGCCTGCTCAGAGTCAGTCCTCAACTGAGGAGATGCTCATCTCCTGGTTAAACTGGTTAGCCAAAGCTTTCCTGATTGGGCCAGGTTAACAACCCCTATCAAGTATCTCACAGGTAACATGGTCAACCCTGGTCCCAATTACTACAACTGTAAAAGTAGGAGATCTCAACTTTTAGAGGGTGTTTTCCTTCCCCAAATTCTCCCCTCCGAACCACCCCCCAACAACCTACTGAAGCTTCAAGTTCAGCTGAGAACCAACTTCCTCAAGATTCAACTCCAAGAAAGCTCATAGCTTACTGATGCACAAAACCCTCACTTCGTACATAGAGTCAAAAGCACTTGATAAGGGATAGCATTACAGCTGTGCTGAGGGAGGATATTCTGGGAAATACATCCAGGGAAGTCATTTGGGTGGAACTGAGAAATAAGAAAGGGATGATAACCTTATTGGGACTGTATTATAGACCCCCTAATAGTCAGAGTGAAATTGAAAAACAAACTTGTAAGGAAATCCCAGCTATTCGTAAGAATAATAAAGTGGTTATGGTAGGGGATTTTAACTTTCTAAACATGGACTGGGACTGCCAGAGTGTTAAAGGTTTAGATGGAGAGGAATTTATTAAGTGCGTACAAGAAAATTTTCTGATTCAGTATGTGGATGTACCTACTAGAGAAGGTGCAAACTTGACCTACTCTTGGGAAATAAGGCAGGGCAGGTGACTGAGGTGTCAATGGGGGAGTACTTTGGGGCCAGCGACCATAATTCTATTAGATTTAAAATAGTCATGGAAAAGGATAGACCAGATCTAAAAGTTGAAGTTCTAAATTGGAGAAAGGCCAATTTTGACAGTATTAGGAAAGACCTTTTGAAAGCTGTTTGGGGGCAGATTTCGCAGGTAAAGGGACGGCTGGAAAATGGGAAGCCTTCAGAAATGAGATAACTAGAATCCAGAGCAAGTATATTCCAGTCAGGGTGAAAGGAAAGGCTGGTAGATATAGGGAATGCAGGATGATGAAAGAAATTAAGGGTTTGGTTAAGGAAAAGAAGGAAGCATATGTTAGGTATTGACAGGATAGATCGAGTGAATCCTTAGAAGAGTATAAAGGAAGTAGAAGTATACTTAAGAGGATAATCAGGAGGGCAAAACAGGGACATGAGATAGCTTTGGATAGAATTAAGGAGAATCCAAAGAGTTTTTACAAATACATTAAGGACAAAAGGGTAACTAGGGAGAGACTAGGGCCTCTCACAGATCAGCAAGGTGGCCTTTGTGTGGAGCCACAGAAAATGGGGGAGATACTAAATGAATATTTTGCATCAGTATTTACTGTGGAAAAGGATATGGAAGATATAGACTGTAGGGAAATAGATGGTGACATCTTGCAAAATGTCCATATTACAGAGGAGGAAGTGTTGGTTGTCTTGAAACGCATAAAGGTGGATAAATCCCCAGGACCTGATCAGTGTACCCTGGAACTCTGTGGGAAACTAGAGAACTGGTTGCTGGGCCTCTTGCTGAGATATTTGTATCATTAGTAGTCACAGGTGAGGTGTCGGAAGACTGGAGGTTGGCGAACGTGGTGCCACTGTTTAAGAAGGGCGGTAAAGACAAGCCAGGTAACTATAGACCAGTGAGCCTGACTTCGGTGGTGGGCAAGTTGTTGGAGGGAATTCTGAGGGACAGGATGTACATGTATTTGGAAAGGCAAGGACTGATTAGCGATAGTCAACATGGCTTTGTGCTTGGGAAGTCATGTCTCACAAACTTCATTGAGCCTTTTGAGGAAGTAACAAAGAGGATTGATGAGGGCAGAGTGGTAGATGTGATCTATATGGACTTCAGTAAGGCATTCGACAAGGTTCCCCATGGGAGACTGATTAGCAAGGTTAGGTCTCATGGAATACAGAGAGAACTAGCCATTTGGTTACAGAACTGGCTCAAAAGTAGAAGGCAGAGTGTGGTGGTGGAGGGTTGTTTTTCAGACTGGAGGCCTGTGACCACTGGAGTGCCACAAGAATAGGTGCTGGGTCCTCTACGTTTTGTCATTTACATAAATGATTTGGATGCGAGCATAAGAGATACAATTAGTAAGTTTGTAGATGAAGCCAAAATTGGAGGTGTAGTGGACAGTGAAGTGGGTTACTTCAGATTACAACAGGATTTTGACCAGATGGGCAAATGGGCTGGGAAGGTGGAGTTTAATTCAGATAAATGTGAGGTAGTCCATTTTGGGAAAGCAAATCTTAGCAGGATTTATACACTTAATGGTAAGGTCCTAGGGAGTGTTGCTGAACAAAGAGACCTTGGAGTGCACGTTCATAGCTCCTTGAAAGTGGAGTCGCAAGTAGATAGGATAGTGAAGAAGGCGTTTGGTATGCTTTCCTTTATTGGTCAGAGTATTGAGTACAGGA
>NC_057712.1:105313379-105325296 GCF_004010195.1 Chiloscyllium plagiosum | reverse complement strand
CTCCTTCCTATCGGAAAGATGTTGTGAAACTTGAAAGGGTTCAGAAAAGACTTTCAAGGATGTTGCCAGGGTTGGAGGATTTGAGCTATAGGGAGAGGCTGTACAGGCTGGGGCTGTTTTCCCTGGAGCGTCGGGGGCTGAGGGGTGACCTTATAGAGGTTTACAAAATTATGAGGGACATGGATATGGTAAATAGGCAAAGTCTTTTCCCTGGGGTTAGGGCGTCCAGAACTAGAGGGCATAAGTTTAGGGTGAGAGGGGAAAGATATAAAAGAGACCTACGGGTCAACTCTTTCACACAGAGGGTGGTATGTATATGGAATGAGCTGCCAGAGGAAGTGATGGAAGCTGGTACAATTACAACATTTAAGAGACATTTGGATGGGTATATGAATAGGAAGGGTGTGGAGGGATTTGGGCCAGATGCTCGCATGTAGGTCTAGATTGGGTTGGGATATCTGGTTGGCATGGGCGGGTTGGACCGACGGGTCTGCTTCCGTGCTGTACATCTCTGTGACTGTATGACTCTTGTCAAAGCCTCCAGGACCAAAAGGTGGAAAATTGAATTAGTATAGTCAGACCTTTGTGGACCAATGCAGAGTTGATGAGCCAAATGAGCTCAGTCTGTGATGTAAACATTTATGAGGTATCGCGCTATCAACTAAACGTCATCTGTCACAGACATGAAAAGGAAAACCATGGTTTAATTCCTTGTTCAAGAAAGTAATTCTAAAATATTCCAAATAGACACATGACTATGAGGGTGCGGATAACAGGCTGGGTCAAAGGATATCCAGGGTTTCCATCTGTAGCCTGGAAGATTGCATCTATTCTTTTTGGAGCTATAAAGAATCATCACAAAAAAAAACCTTATTTAACCTTGCCTCTTCTGGTCATCAAGCACCTGGAGGCTTAACTAGCTTTAAGATCAGCAAAAACAAAATGCCACTGATGGGAATAGTATTGTCCTAGAAGAGCAAGTAGGAATAGCCAATTGTAAATTGTCCACTCCAGCACAACCTTGTCGGAGGGAGGAGAGGGGGATCGCAATGCATAGGCTACAATCAGGCTTGAACAAAGAAAGCTAATTGGTGAACATCACTGTGGATTGTATCACAGTTGTTCCACTAATGACCTTCCCTTCATCATAAAATGGAGATGTTCATTGATAGTTGCACAACGTTCAACACCATTTATGACTCCTTAAATACTGAAGCAGTACATGTCTAACTGTAGCAAGTCCTGGATAATATTGAGATATGACCTGACAAGTGACAAATAATATTCACACTGCACAAATGTCAGAAAATGGCCATCTCCAATCAGAGGATTTAACCATCTCCCCTCGACATGCAGTGGCATTAATGTTACTAATGTTACTAGATTAGATTACTTACAGTGTGGAAACAGACCCTTCCGCCCAATAAGTCCACACCGACCCTCCGAAGAGCAACCCACCCAGACTCATTCCCCTACATTTACCCCTTCACCTAACACTACGGGCAATTTAGCGTGGCAATTCACCTAACCTGCACATTTTTGGACTGTGGGAGGAAACGAGCACCTGGAGGAAACCCATGCAGACACGGGGAGAATGTGCATACTCCACATAGGCAGTTGCCTGAGGCAGGAATTGAACCCGGTCTCTGGCGCTGTGAGACTACAACCATCTACTACAAACATCTTGAGGATTACCATTGACCAAACATTTAATTGCATTAACGTACAAGAGCAGGCAACAGGTTAGCAATACTGCAGCAAATAATTAACTTCCTGTTTCCCAAAGCCTGTTCACCATCTACAAAGCACAAGTCAGGACTGTGCTGGAATATTCCCTTTTATTTGGAAAGTGCAGCTCTAACTATACTCAGGAAGCTTTCCATTTCCAAATTTGCATCACATTTCTCCATGCCACACAAGTTTCCTGACTGGAAATATATTGCCATTCCTTCACTGAGACTGAATCAAAGTATTGAAACTCCCTGCCTAACAGCATGGTCGGTAAACCCGCATTACATGACTGCAGCTGTTCAAGAAGGTAATTCACTAGCACCTTCTCAAGAGCATTGGGATAGACAATAAATGTCAACCTATTCAGCAAATATCAAATCTCCTGAATGAATTTTTAAAAAATCAAAGCAATTCAGCTACAAAAGTACTGGAATTGTAATTTCAGGATGTTGAGTTTATAACACAGCGTGGGCTTCACAAATCTATCACTTTTTTTGAGTGGATCACTTAGCGAGTTTTGAGAAGATTTGTAGCTCAGGTTGAGGTTGTGTATGTAGGTTTACTCGCTGACCTGAAAGGTTCATTTTCAGATGTTTCATCATCGTACTAGATAACATCATCAGTGAGACTCCGGATGAAGTACTGGTGGCATGGCCCGCTTTCTATTTATGTGTTTAGGTTTCCTTGAGTTGGTGATGTCATTTCCTGTGGTGACATCATTTCACGTGGTGACATCATTTCCTGTTTTTTTTTCCTCGGGGGTGGTAAATGGGATCCAAGTTAAAGTGTTTGTTAATGAATCTCTATTTGTTAGTGGATCTCTATCCATCTATGCATTAATGTATTATAATTACATACATAGTTCTCCTAATAACACTAGGTAAAGTAAATTCTGTGCATGATTTTCAATTAACCTAGGCTCAGTCAAATACCATTTGTCCTACTGCTAAAACAGTTTCTAAGCTGTAGTGTCTGTAATTAAAAAAGAGAAATTATTTGGTTTTGCATGGTTCATTATCAAGGCTCAATGAGTAAAAGTGATTTTTGAATATTACAATTTGATTAACAATTTATCATTCACACATACTTTTGCACAGAATATTTGCAGAGATAGCAGGCTAGGGCAAATATTGCAGAAATATAATTAATGGTTTTAAAAAACAGATGTTCTGCTCAAGTGGCTACATTAGATTGTGATGCAGGTGACCAGTGAAATGTCTATTACTTGAATATTTAGATAATATTTTATTAATCTATATGATTTTCTTGGTTGATGCAGTTGGGGGCATTTAGTCTTTTCAGGAATTCTTCCAGTGTTTTGTTTGCTTCTTGCAATCCAACAGTAATAAATAGCTTTCATTTGGATTATCACACTATCAGGCTATTCAATGCAAGTGTTATGAAGATGTGGATGTACTGTATATTTTAAGAGAGTTAAAAAGCTAGCAGTGACAGCATCAAGTGTTCTCAATACAACACAATATAACAGGAGTAGCTGGTTGCCTGGAAACAACAAAAAATAGATTCGAATTCAGCGAACCAGTTTAAATTATACCCTGAAAAATACCAAGTTCCAATCAAGTTTGAATTGAGTATATTGACAATCTTAAAAGCCAATGACACAAGCCAATGCTCTGGGGTATAAGACCGGGGGGAAATTGAACAGTTAGAGGAGAACTGCCCAGCTACCAGCATGTAAAGGACAGCCTGAAAAATAGCTCTCTGAAAAGTACCTTTCTCAATCAGTAATGTGTGATGCAGAATCCCTACGAGGAAGAAAAGAAGACACAGGAAGATCCAAGTAGAAGAACTGAAAGTTGCCTAGTTTTGAGATAAAAAGTTTTGTTTTGTAAATCTTCATTGGGAGTTTTATTGGACTAGTATTATAGAAGGGAGGGTAAAAGATAGGTCAGAGTAAGGACTTATGAATAGTTGTTAGTTAATTATTCTCTGTTATACTTAAAGAAATAAAGTTGTTAATTTTTACCTTAACTAGTTCTTGGCCTTTTGAATTTTTACAGATTACTGCATGGGATAAATCTTTTCTGTGTTGCTGGTTTTAAAGTAAGCAGGAGGGTTTACCCCATGTCGTAACACAAGGGTCTAATATTCCTATTACTGAGAACAATAATATATATCCAAGTCAAGAAACTTATATGGGGTTTGGAGAACAACTCATAGGTGGCAATGCCAGTGTTTATCTGAAGTCTCTTCCCACTTTATTTCAGCTTATCCTATCAACCTGCCCTTCCATTACACTTCATGTACTTCATCCAGTGTCTATGTAATTTGCCTCAACTGTACTATGTGGCACAGTTCCACATATGAACCACTCTGAGTAAATAACTTTTTCCTAGATTCCTTTCAATTTCTCTGATATACATCTACCTTATATCTATTATTGCTTATATTTGTATTGAGTTTATAAACCACCACAAGTAGAACCACCTGTTCTATGTCTACCTTATCAAATTCCTTCACAAGTTTAAAAAGCTGTAAAGGACTGTGTCGCTAATTTCTCTCATCTAAAGCAAAAGCTACAGTCTCTTTAGACTTTTTTGATAGTTATGACGTGCACTTCTACACTTGTATGAGTATTATGTAGTGATGAACTCTAGCTTGCAGTCTGTGGTTTGCATTGACTGTGGTTTTACAGATTGTATTTTTTGAGACAACTCTTTAGGTTTCTGGAAAAGGGATTGGTGGGTCATAGAGTCATAGAGATGTACAGCAAGGAAACAGACCCTTCAGTCCAACTCATCCATGCCGACCAGATATCCGAACCTAATCTAGTCCCACTTTTCAGCACTTGGCCCATATCTCTCTAAACCCTTCCTATTCATAATCCTGAATTTTTGTCTGGGAGATCAGACTGAAATATCTGCCTGTAATCATAATATGCTGGGAAAGAAAAAACACAACTCGACAAGCTCAAATTTCCACTTGTGATCAGAATAGCAGAGAGGGAATTGAGAACTGTGTGAGTTTGAGAGAACCAGGAAGAAAGTTTCAGCATTGATAGAAAGGTAAGTCAAAAAGTGCTGGGAGCAGAGACAAGAAGAGATCAAAGATGTGCAAATGTGTCTTTTGATAGGACATGTACCTATTAAACTCATGTGGAGCCAAGTTGCTATTGAATGGGATGTAGTATTTAAAAATTTTGCAAATAAAGTAATTACGACACTATTTGGGGAACAAAAGGTTTTGAGGGACTCTGTCTGACATTCAGATATGAAGTCGAAGAGTGTGGTTCTGGAAAAACACAGCTGGTCAGGCAGCATCCGAGGATCAGAAGAGCCGACATTTCAAGCATAAGCTCTTCATCAGGAATGAGGGGTTGGACCAAGGATGCTGAGAGATAAATGGAAGAGAGGTGGGGCTAGGGGGTAAGGTAGCTGGGAATGCGATAGGTAGATGAGTGTGGGGGTGAAGGTGATAGGTCCGAGACGAGGGTGGAGCGGACAAGTGAGAAGGAAGATGGACAGGAAGGTCAGTTCAAGAGGGTAGTGTCAAGTTGGAAGGTTGGATCTGGGATAAGGTGGGGGAGGGGAGATGAGGAAACTGGTGAAATCCACATTAATCCCATGTGGTTGGAGGGTCCCCAGTTGGGAGATGAGGTGTTCTTCCTCCAGGCTCGGGTGGTTAGGGTTTGGTGGAGGAGGAGGCCCAGGACTTGCATGTCCTTGGCAAAGTGGGAGAGGGAATTAAAGTGCTAGGCCACAGGGCAGAGAGGTTGTTTAGTGCATGTGTCCCAGGGATGTTTTCTGAAACATTCCACAAGTTGGCATCCTGTCTCCCTAATGTAGAGAAGACCACATCAAGAACAACGGACACAGTAGATGATGCGAGTAGAGGTACAGGTAAATCTCTGTCAGATGTGGAAGGAGATGTTGAAGATTCAGATAACATTCTCAAGTAGACAAGGGTCTACTTGAGAAATTATTAGATCCATCTTTATTGTATTGGCTACTTAAAGTATATTTTCTGGTCTCTACTGAACACAATTTACCAGATAACATTTCTGTCTATCAGTTGGGAAGTTTTATTTTTGTTAAGGATTTCTATGAGAGTAGTAACAATACAGGGACCCAACCAGTGTCAGTTAAACAGGATTGAAACATGCCACCAATTAGGAAGAACACGCTTGACATGGCTAAGATACCAAATTCAACTGTGCGTGATATGTTTAAAACATTCACAACATATGGATGTATGATTGTCTCTGTGTTATTGATAGAAATGTGTAGTTTATTATAAAAAAATTATAGTTCACAGGATCAGGAAGAAAGCATGTCCAACAGAGATATCTCATTGGCAGCAGAGATGATATTAATTAAAGAAATCTTCAAAGAAGCTTTTTACAAATCTGTTGCACCATTTGCCAGAGTTCCTTCTTGACAATTGAAATGGTTGATTATCTGTCTCTGGCAAATTGGATGTTTTCTAATGACGGTAAAGTAAAATGGGAGCCAAATGATTCCATACTCTCCCTGAACTGGCAAGAGCAGGAGAAATTCCCATTGGGGTTTATGAAAATTATTGGTGAATTTTACATTTGGCTAGATCCTATTTTGGACATGTATTGGAGGCCAGTCCACCACTCTGTTCAGTATGTCATGACATCCTGACATAAGAGACTATTTAACAGCCCCTCAAGGCACAGCCCAACCTGATCTTCATTATAACTTGTATCACAAGTTATGTTGAACAAATGCGAAGGAATCAAGCCAAGTCAATAGAGACTCGTAGAATTCTTTGCACAACTTTGAGTCTTAGATTGACTCCCCTTTCTATCAACAATCATGAGACGTCCTGTTGCCAATTAAGTACTCATGTGGTAATGGTGTACAACAGCAGATTACATTGGCGTAGGTACAGTGCTATGTTTTGTACATCAGCCTTGATATCTTCATATAAAACACTGTGGTAGTCTGAGAAAAGTTAGTCTCGTCATTGATTTTCCCAGTTAAAATATACTGCATTCATAAGCATATTTCCCACCCTGAAGTGTAACTTATTTTACTTTCAGAATTACACTCACCACTTAAAATTACAATTCCAGAGCCTGATACAGCTATTCTATTGAGATTTAGATTTTTTTAAGATTGCTTTTTAGATTCCTTACAGTGTGGCCCAACCAGTCCACACCAACCCTCCGAAGAGCAGCCCAACCAGATCCAGTTCCCTCTGACTAATGCACCTAACACTGTGGGCAATTCACCATGGCCAATTCACCTGACCTGCACGTCTTTGGACTGTGGGAGGAAACCGGAGCACCCAGAGGAAACTAATGCAGGCATGGGGAGAATGTGCAAACTTCACACAGACAATCGCCCGAGGCTGGAATCAAACCTGGATCTTCCCCATTAATATCTATTAAGATATTATCTTAATACTTGGAGATTTGATTTAGTACATAGGCCTGTTCAAGGATTTCAAGTAGACTTGCATCATAGCTTATTAAGGAGAAAGGGAATGTATCATAATCAACTGCGAGAAGCAATAAATTAAACAGACCAAATCATTTTTAGTGAACAATATCAGGAATAGGTGAGGGTTAGACTCATAATTGTTCTAATGTGATGTTTGACTGAAGGGTATTGAAATTATAACAATATCACTATAGTATCATCAAAGGCACAGGTATGATGACTTTAGCAAGTGTGTCCTGTGGAACAGATCCTACTTAATATCGGAAAGTAAGTTGATCAGGAAAATGTGGCAGCCAAAGGACCTTACTGTGCTTAAGCAGTTAATTCCAGCCTTGCTGTGTGCCTTTCAGCTTGCTAAGGAATCAACCTTTTCCAGCAGAAGTAGTGAGGGTTCTGTGTCCATCTCACCCAAGACGTGAACATATCATGGATGAGCATCAAGTGCAGTTAAGGAAATGAGGATAAACATGGAAACAGGTTGTTCACTCCAATCAGCTCAAGCTGGTGTTACCCTTCAGGTGAACAGTAATCCGGTTCCATGATTTGGGGCTTTTTCCATGCTCATTTACTCCTTTCACATTCAAATACTTTCAATTTTGACCTTGGTTGGGAATATCCTCAGAACTGTTGCTATTCTACTGCTGTAACTATGTAAGTATGATGGTGCATCTGATTGTTTTACACCTCTTTCTATAAGAATATTTGTCCTGCTGTCTATCGTCAATCCCTTACTTTTAATCTTAATCCTATGACAACTTGCTGTATATTTCTCATTCTCAGGTTGTTTCTATTCACATTGACCAATCTCTCATCCTCTTAACCACTCCTAGCAAATCTTACCTTCATCTTTTCTTAGATGTACAGCCTCAGTGATTTTCCAAGCCTTTATTTATACTTATATTTTTACATATCAGGCAACATCCTATTAAATATATTATTTTCCTTCTGTATCTAGAATTATAACTTTACTGCTTGAAGGATCTTACACCTCTTCTTAGGCAATCACTCAGGCTCAAAGACAATTTGATCCCCCTCCAGTTCAATGTCTTCTGAGATGGTTCATTACATCCAATGTATGATTAACAGAGTCTGCCAAATGTAGGATAGGTAGTACATAAAGGGTCAGGGAGGTGATAAGTTTGGAGCTTTGACCATTCTCTTTGACACCTTAACTTAACCTCGGTGTGCTCCTAAATAAACTTTTAGATGCATTCAGTGTCCTCCCAAAGTCAAGGACTCTAATTAGTCAAGAGGAATGTCTGCCCTCTTCAGTGATGGTTTGAGGATATTCCAAAAGTGCTTCCACTGTTGTCCTGAGAGCCTGTTGCTATGGCTTCATTCCAGGTAGATCATTTACATTATGGGTCTGATGTCAGGCTTATAGACTTCATAATCTCATTTGAGAAGACAAGTGAATGCTGGGGATCTTAGAGACACTGTGGTCATGACTATATTCAAGAAGAATGAAAGTCCAGTTATGGTAATTACAGAAGAGTCACCTAGTTGTTTGCCACATAGAAGATCATTGTCAACAGATGTGAAGCTAGAAAAGACCAGCAGGTCAGACAGCATCCAAGAAGCAGGAAGGTCAACATTTTAGGTCGAAAGCCTTCACAACCTGCTATGCTTTTCCAGCTTGACTCTGGCTCCCAGTATCTGCAGCCCTTACTGTCTCCAAGAGAAAGAAGATCATTGACAGGTTCACAGCAATCATCTCCTCCCAGTGACTGAAGGACTCCACAGAGTCACATTGTGTCTTCCATCCATTAAGACACAATCTCCACTCGGTGGCAAATTCAAAAAAGATGCAAGAAACAGCAGCAATATGACTTTTCCTGATAACATTGTATTCTTTGACTTTGTCAATCATGAACACTTATGGTGCATCCTGTTCAAGTTTGGCTACCCTCAGTATAAGATATTAGAGCCCTTAATTATCAAGTATTTCTAGTATTGTCTGCAAGGTATAAAATCTTATGAAACTGCTGCTGCAGCAGTGATTTTTCTCTCTCTGAAGAGGCAAAAATAATTTTAAATGGTTTCTGGCAATGTCAGGGCCTCTTGTTTCCAGCTTCCATTTTGACATTCATGAGTTGGCAGGTTGGCCCTTTGCAGTCCCCTTTAACTATGCAAGTGTTTAGAAAGCATCAGCTTGACATAAACTAAAAAGAATGACACTGAGTGGTGATGGTGGGGGGGGGGGGGGGGGGGGCATCCTGATAACAATCTTGATATGTAAACACCTTTATATCTTGGAACCTGTCAAATATTTATTTGACAGAAGGATTCAAACAAATGTTTGACGCAGTATAACCTACCACACCACAGAACCAAAGTATATTAACAAGTGTTGCATTAGAAGGGGCAGCTGGCAGGACTCATCTGGCAACTGTACTCCTCAGATGAAAGATGAATTTGGAAAATTGGAATTTCCTATCCCAATGGGTGTTGGACGCTCAGATATCAAGTAAGTTCAAGAAAGATTAATAGATTTCCAGTTACTAATGACATCAGGATATGCAAAATGAGCATGAGAGTACAGAGTTGAGATAGATGACCAGCCATGATTGAAAGTAGCAGAGCAAGCTCAAGAGGGTTAATAGCTTAGTCTCTGCTCCTATTTTCCTATGAAAAATACAGGATGATTAGCAACAGTGAGCCCTTCAATCCTTAGGTTGTATTAGGCTGTGATGTTGCTATCATAAGCTACTGTAAACAGCACACTCTGTCCCAATTGTTTGTTTGCCTCTGATTTCAGTAAACTACCCTCAACTGTCATGACTCATACTCTTCTCTCATATATTTAGTTTGTGTATCACATCTAATCCATTGCTTCTCAATTATCTTAAAACTACTTACAAATAGTTGACTTCTATCTTAGGTGTCTGCAGCCTCAAAATCTGAAAACATACAAACATAATTTAACTCTATCCTCTACCTACTGCACTTCCAAGTCTTCACCCTCACTAATGAAGTGCAATGGGATTGAAAACTGGAATCAAACAAAATTGTGTCACTGCACCAAACCTCTCCATTTCTCTCACTTTAATGCTGCACTTCAGAATGATGCCAGAAAATTACCTATAGGCTGGGAGATAAACTACAGAGCAGATGGAAAACTGTTCCATACAGAACACCTTCAATCCAAAACTAAAGTCACTCCAACTTCAGTTATTAAGCTTTGGAATACAGATGATGCTTGTGTGCGAATTCACTCTGAAACTGAGCTGCAAGTCATTGTTGAGTCCTTCTCCAAAGCAAATCAGAAAATAGCTTGGCCTTGCTAAAATTGCCCATAGTGTTCAGGGATGTGTAAGTTAGGTGTATCAGTTAGGGGAAAATAAAGGGTTGGGGAATGGGTCAAGGTGGGTTACTCTTTGGAGGGTTGGTGTGGACTTGTAGGGCCAAAGGGCCTGTTTCGACACTGTAGGGATTCTATGATTCTATGAATAGCCTTTCATGAAACACCCAGAAAATTAAGATTATCTTCCAAACAGCTTCCCCAGCACAACAACTCCCCTTATCATTTAAGATGAACTAAACCTTATGTCATGTGTTTGCCTTGTTCCTAAGCTACGATACACATCAAAAGTGTTTCATTTTCAATAAAATATTTTCAGACGTTTTGAAGATCTTGAAAGATGCTGTATTAATCCAATGATTTTCACTGTTTAACCCCAAATAGTACTGAAGTAAACTCTTACACAGATTGACTGTTATATCCTGGATTGAAGATCTCCCTTGTGCCATAATCCCTCTATTCTACTGAAAGGCCTTATCAGTTTGCAATACTGGCAACCTATTTGAACTTGAATCCCTAAGTTGCTCACATTTTCATGTCACTCGACACTTCCTCTTTTAAAAATATAATGCATCGCCTCATAATTGCCAACATTGAATTATATCTGTCACCTTTCTACTCATTTTACCATCTTGTTAAAAACTCCCTGCAGTTTCCCCTGGTCTTTAACATTATCTGCTACGCTTCCTACTTTAGTACTGTCTGGAAATTTGAACACACTCACTCTAGCCCTATGTCCAAATTACTTATGTCAAGTTTCATTATTAGTGATCATCATTTCAATTCAGGCTCTCAGATCCCTGGAATTAATTTTGAAACAGGTTAAATAGGCAGATCAACATGGAGATTCATTGCCTAATTATTACAAAAAAGAGCTTAGGAACCAATTAATGACCAATTTCAAACAACGCTTTGATGTAAGTTTGATGGTTATCTTCAAGGAAATCTGTGAAGCCCATAGCTGGGGGATATAATTTGCTCAATACTTTGAAGGGAACAAAGAGGAGATGTGTAATCCAATTGGTCATCAATAACAGCTTCTGGCAAGTGCTGAAGTTATCAGGGATGACTAGATCACTTATAATTATCTAAAGATGAAGAAATATGAATGTAATTTTTAGTGATGGGGGAAGCAGATTCACTATTGGCATGTACAACCAGAAAAGTAAGCTATGAAACATCAATGTATTCAATTAGAAATGGTAGAGCAACATTATAAACATGTGCTGAAAATATTCTGAACCTGAGGGGCACCAGTATCCTTGGGGGGAGGTTTGCTAGTGCTCGTAAGCTATGAAACATCAATGTATTCAATTAGAAATGGTAGAGCAACATTATAAACATGTGCTGAAAATATTCTGAACCTGAGGGGCACCAGTATCCTTGGGGGGAGGTTTGCTAGTGCTCTTGGGGGGGGGGTTAAACTAACTCTGCAGGGGCATGGGAACCCAGA
>NC_057712.1:105293916-105312416 GCF_004010195.1 Chiloscyllium plagiosum | reverse complement strand
ACCAATTTCAATATCTCCACAAATCTCCCCTTAACCTTCCCTATTCTAATGAGAACAATGCCTTCTTATTGAGTCCCTCATTTTTGACTCCTTGGCTTTTTGATTCCCACAACAGCTGGAGACAGAAATAAAAAAGCCATCACAGCAGTGTTTAATTAAATCTGTTCAGGAGCAATTGCTGTTTGCATATTCACAGTGAAAACCAAAAGGGTGGTACAATAATTAAAATATCTTAAATGTGCTGAATATACCTGGTCCTGGAAATATCTTTCAAAGGATTAATCTCATAAATACATTCAAAAAATATGCCCATTCTGCAAATGACAAGCAATACTCAGATTTCTTGCAAATTGCATTGGAATACATCCAAATTTGCACTGAGTATGATTTCATAGGAACAAGCGAGATGCTGTCATAACGGTCCCCTGTGTGGGTTACATGAAGGATTCTAAAAGTTGAATTTTGAAGTGAATTAAATGTTGTTTACCTTCAGTTTGTTTTGTTATGTCACTGCATGCTTGCAAACAATGCTTGAACTTCAAACCAGCTGAGAGATCTTTAGAAAGAAAAAGCCCTGAGGTCGCTATGGAGATTGCAAGGGAGGAGATTGCAGAGCCATTGGCCTTGATTTTTATGTCCTCTTTGTCTACAGGAGTAGTGCCAGAAGACTGGAGGATAGCAAATGTGGTTCTCTTGTTCAAGAAGGGGAGTAGGGATAACCCTAGTAACTATAGGCCGGTGAGTCTCACTTCTGTTGTGGGCAAAGTCTTAGAGAGAATTGTAAGGGATAGGATTTATGCACATCTGGATAGGAATAATGTGATCAAGGATAGTCAGTATGGTTTTGTGAAGGGCAGGTCGTGCCTCACAAACCTTATTGAATTCTTTGTAAAGGTGACGAAGGAGGTTGATGAGGGGAAAGCGGTAGATGTGGTATATATGGATTTTAGTAAGGCGTTTGATAAGGTTCCCCATGGTAGGCTACTGCAGAAGATACGGAGATATGGCATTGAGGGTGAGTTGGAGGTTTGGATTAGGAATTGGCTGGATGGAAGAAGACAGAGGGTAGTAGTTGATGGCAAAGTTTCTTCATGGAGTGCCGTCACTAGCGGTGTTCCGCAAGGATCTGTTTTGGGACCATTGCTGTTTGTCATTTTTATAAATGACCTGGAAGAGGGGTTAGAAGGTTGGGTGAGCAAGTTTGCGGATGATACGAAAGTCGGAGGAGTTGTTGACAGTGAGGAAGGATGTGGCAGGTTACAGCAGGATATAGAGAAGCTGCAGAGCTGGGCAGAAAGGTGGCAGATGGAATTCAATGTAGCTAAGTGCGAGGTGATTCACTTTGGGAAGAATAACAAAAAGATGGGGTACTGGGCTAATGGTCGGATACTTGGTAGTGTGGATGAGCAGAGGGATCTTGGTGTCCATGTACACAGATCTCTGAAAGTTGCCACCCAGGTAAATCGTGCGGTGAGGAAGGCATATGGCGTACTGGCTTTTATTGGTAGAGGAATTGAGTTCCGGAGTCCTGAGGTCATGATGCAGTTGTATAAGACTCTGGTGCGGCCGCATCTGGAATATTGTGTGCAGTTTTGGTCGCCATACTATAGGAAGGATGTGGTGGCACTGGAACGGGTGCAGAGGAGGTTTACCAGGATGTTGCCTGGTATGGAAGGAAGATCGTATGAGGAAAGACTGAGACACTTGGGGCTGTTTTCATTAGAGAAAATAAGGTTTAGGGGTGACTTGATTGAGGTGTACAAGATGATTAGGGGTTTAGATAGGGTCGACAGTGAGAATCTTTTTCCACGTATGGAGTCAGCTATTACGAGGGGGCATAGCTTTAAATTAAGGGGGGGTAGATATAGGACTGAAGTTAGGGGTAGGTTCTTCACTCAGCGAGTCGTAAGTTCATGGAATGCCCTGCCAGTAGCAGTGGTGGACTCTCCCTCTTTATGGGCATTTAAGCGGGCATTGGATAGGTATATGGAGGATAGTGGGTTAGTATAGGTTAGGTGGGCTTGGATCGGCGCAACATCGAGGGCCAAAGGGCCTGTACTGCGCTGTATTCTTCTATGTTCTATGTTCTATATTAGCAAGGCTTTTGTTAAATGTTATAATAAATTATGTCCACTGTGCTTGTCCATAGATCAAAGAAATTGAACATTTTTGTCTGTTTTTATCTCTGTGCTGAAATTGGATCAGGCGACAATGTCTGTATTAGCCATTGGAATTAGAAAAAAGACAAAAGATAATTAAACAAATGCCTAACAATTGATCCCAAAAGTTAAGCAATTTCCCAGCAAAACTTTATTGTATCAGGTGCAATTATGTTAGCTCAGATTTATTTTCAGTTGTAAGAGGGAAAAGTAAAAACTTGTAAAAGGCACAGGAGGTACTTGGTTTTGAGGGTTGACTTACTATCTTAACAGAAGGGCTGTCGTAAATGCCATCAACTTGGCATAACTGTTGCTTATGCCATTTATCCACGTTTTCAACAACCTTCACATTGGAAGTTTATTCGCTGAAATGGAAGAACTCCTTTAGAAATGTACTTCTACGATATTTGTTGCCTGTTGTCTATGGTCCTGAAATGACACCATGGACACTTGTGGCCAAATATATTGTGAAATTTCTAAACAAGTGATTACATTTGCTAAAGCAACAGGAAGAAGAATTTTAAATGACTGCATTAAGCGTTCACAGTTATGTGTGTCAAGCATATCGGCATTCTGCATTATTTACAAAAGTAAGGCAATTACTGCAGAGTACATCAGGAAATTGCTGGAACATGCCCTGCAATAGTCTTCCTAGCATTGATAGATGTTCATGTGGTATTCTCCATAAACAAGCCTAATCCCAGGTGGAGCTGTTTCATATTATTGGCATTAATGCAGGTGTAAAATATTTTTCATGCATTTTCCGTTAAGTTGGTGAAAGTGATCTCTCATATTAATTCATTTCCACAAAGTAGAATTGGTGTACCTGAGAGTTGATATCTGAAATGAAAAAGGCTTGATAAATTGTATTAGTAAACACACCCAGTGTTTTTTAAACAGGTTAGTTCTTTCACTTTTAGTCTTTGTAAAATAGCGTGAGAGGCATTTTTTCCAGACAGAGTTTTGAATTTGATTAGATCCATACATATGAATCAATTAAAGATTTTAGCCATAGGAGAAATATCCACATTGAACCAAATGGTCTCTATTTATACTGTATGATCTTAAACAAAACATCACTCTTTGCAATACCAGTTAATTATCAAACTTCATAACTAGAAATCTTCCTTCTTTTAAGAAGTGTTAAGTTCCTTTTCAAAGGACTGTAGTCATATTTTAGCTATTGCCCTTTCAAAAAAAAATTGAAAAGGATTGAATTTTGTTCATCTCTTTTAATAATCAACTATTATACCTGAAAGAATCTACCAATGGGTTGCCAATGAATGTGATGATTGTGACTAGCCAGTTCTTTCTCTCTGGCATGGGGAAAGTAAAATTGAATCCTTTTATTCATGTAGGCCATAATAGAATTCCATATAAATTGCACAAGGAATATAAGAACATTTTTCTCATATGCTTGAATGAACATCTTTCAGCAACAGAGCCCTTGTATTTTAATGTAATGCTCACCCATGCTGCATAAATCCCTGTAATGCACTTCAGCTATGTTGTGCAATGATTGTGGTTGTTAATTTAAACCATCTTTGTACAACAGAGTGATTTACACTAATACTAAGCAAAAATGGAATGCTCTCAAACATTAATGAAACTTAGAAACAAGTAACATTGTCCGATGGAAGGAAAAGTGGACTTGCCATTATGTTGTGCCTTTTGAGACCTTGAGCTAGCCTTTATAATCAATAAACTGAGAAATGGAGTCTTTGTTGTAACGTACAAATAAGGAAACCAATATGTGCACTGTAAGCTCTCACAGTTAGCAATGCGTTAATGAAAAAAATGATCTATTTTAATGATTTTAAGGAATGAAAGTTGCAGAGGGTACCATGGAAGACTTCCCTGTTCTTTAAATTTTACATGCACCTGAGAGAGCAGACAGAGCCTCAGTTCAATAATGTATCTGGAGATGGCCCCTCTGGCAATGCAGCACTCCCACATTTATCTGTTCAAAACTCTGTGCCTGAGCGTACATCTTCCTGAGTTAGACATGCGAGCACTAATATTGAGCTACAGTTGAGACTGTGCATTTTAGAATTGCAATACGTGGTATCCAG
Source organism: Chiloscyllium plagiosum (assembly GCF_004010195.1). Classification (NCBI taxonomy): domain Eukaryota; kingdom Metazoa; phylum Chordata; class Chondrichthyes; order Orectolobiformes; family Hemiscylliidae; genus Chiloscyllium; species Chiloscyllium plagiosum. The sequence continues at coordinate 105,308,185 of NC_057712.1, read as the reverse complement.
CTGACTGTATTCTTTTAAAAATATATTTAACCACCAAGCATGGAAAAAACTTGCCTGCATTGCTTTTAATTATGACAGGAATGGCAGTCATTTTTTATGTTAACACTGCACAAAATGGCTGAGACGCTGTTAATTAGGTTTACCATGCAGAGAATGTGACCTGCCATTTGCATATTCGCATCGCAGTCAACAGACCATTTGCTGAGACATATGCTTCAGTTGCTGCTGGATGGGTTTCAGCTGGAAAGTAAAAGAGAAGGGGTCATTTTTAACCACACGCTATTGCTTGGCTGAAATGAACATAAGGGAACGTGGTTTTAGCTTACAGGCTCGATGGTCATATGTCCCACTGTCCTTTTCCTGCTAACTCGGGCAATTCATATCATTTGGAATTGATTTTCTAGTTTAAAAGAACGTTTACTTTCAAATGTAGCTGAATTTATTTCAAATTTGCTTTATAGAACAAAATATGGAAGAGATGGGAGTATCTCACTCCATTCAAAATAATTTATGTTAAAGATTTTACAATAAAATTTCGAAATGTGCTGAGGTACACAATATAGTCTCTAAATCTTTCAACTATACTTGGCCCATGGCATTACCTATCTTCAATGAACTATATCAAGATTGCTAAGAAGCAGCAGTTGCCACTTTGATGTTTGCTTGGGTTTTTGTTTATAAACCCCCTGTGTGAACAAGCTGATAAATAATTTGTTATAACTCAATACAAACAGTGCAGGAGTGAACAGGAATCCTGTTGTATCTTGTACATAAATCAACAATATATGATAGGCTAGAGACCTAATCATCTCGACAGGGGTTTCATTTCCTGACCTGTTCAAGCTGGCAACAAGCTGGTGAACTAGCCTTTGAGGTGGAAGATCGAACATTGAACATAGAAACTAAAGGCAGGAGTAGACAATTCAGCTTTATGAGCCTGCTCCACTATTCAATACGACCATTGCTGATCCTTTACCTCAATGCCGTATTCCCACTTTTTTTCCCGTACTCTTTGACATTTAAATATGTAAAAAAGTATCAATGTCTTTCTTGAATATACTCAGAGACCATCACCTCCACCCCCCATCCCCATTCCTGAGCCTTCAGTTGTGTAAATTCCTCATATTGAGCAGGATCTGAGTGAAGAAATGTTTCCATACCTCAGTTCTAAATGACCTACCCCATTACATGAGATTGTAATATTTGGTTCCTGGACTCCTCGCTGCATGTAGTCTATCCAGCCCTGTTAGAATTTGGTATGTTTCAATCAGGATCACTCTCTAGCCCACTTCTCAAGGCCAATCCCAGCTAAGGAATGCTCAAGACAGAGCCTGAGGAGTTGGAATCCTATCAGCCCCTGCAAGGTCACTGTTACTACCTGGTCGTCACTGCAGGCTTATCTAATATCTGAGTAAAAAGGGTGCTCGACCAACCCAATAGCGTTGGGCAGATTCGGGACCCTTACTCCCTTGTCTACCATTTTTGTTTGGGAGACCTGCCTCTGCTGCCCTGATTGGTGAGTCCCCGTGCATTTGTCATGAACAGTCACCCTTGCCACAAATCAGTGTTATCTATTTGAGCATCCATTGTTGGGATTACTAAATTCTGCCCATAGTTTCAGATGCAGTCATTAACATCAGCAGTGTGACTCCCTTTCCTCACAAACCTCACTGTGTAAAAAATAAAATTAGTCCTGTCATGTGTTCATATCTAATATCAGGGTCAATGGTGGACTCTTGCTGTCCATTGACCTACAAGGGATTGGAGGAGCAAAGACTAAGTAAAGAAGGTTGTGTCCTAATTGCCTTGCGTTTCACTGTTCCCAATGACTGTGAGGTTGTAACCAGTCTATCCAATTCACGCTTAATTTTTCCAAATATTAATATCTGTACAAAATCACATGCCAAGTCAATCTGTTGAATCATTGATTTATATGACCATTTCCCTGATGCATGTAATGTGTCTTTGCTGTATTTTGTAAATGGGCATACAATGCTTCCTTTGAAATGGACAGCTGAAAGTTGAAGATGCTGTGATTTGCAGCAGAACAATCATAAATGTGATCCTATAAGTCATGCCACATGCTCACAACTAGGTAAAAAGGCATATACCACCTATCACTGGTAGGACATGTGAGAATTACAAAGGGCATGATCAGATGGAGACTAAATTGTTAATGGTTGCAATTGATTTTTGAGACAACGAATTTAAGGCCTGAAGAGGCTTTGGAGGGGAACCACAAGACTAAGGTTTGAGCATAAGGCTGAGATAGGAAGGAAAAGCTGGAAAATATTTTGCCAAAGGTGGGAAATTGGTGATTGGAATTTGTGAGTAGTACGAACCAGGTAAATATGGAAAACAATCCAAAAGAAAACTAATGGAACCACCATGACCATATCAGGCAAACCAAGAGTGTGGTCTGTGAACTGTGAATCGTTATACACAAACAAAAACTGTGTGTGTGACAGAGAGAGACAGACAGAGACAGAGAAAGAGAGATAGAGAGAGAGAGGGCCCTGGGAATCCTAATCCAAGGATTAATCAAATTCTAAATGGCTTTCTTTATACTTTTTTTTAAAATTGCAATGAAATACTTTATTTATAAGAATCTTTATATGCATTGACATGCACTAAAGCAGTTCTGTACAATCATTGTATTTTGACATTCCCTGCTGCTTCAAAAACCAAAGGCATTTCTTACTAATGCAGGACACTAACTAAATTGAGGTAGTGAGAAGGTCTGATAACTGAATAAACCCTAATTATACTTCGGTGCAAAGACCTCAGACAGTGGTCGTTCCTTACTGTTCCTTGGTGCTAGCTGCCCCAAGCTTTAGTGTATCCCTCAGCACATAGTCTTATCAAAGTATATAAAATAATGAGGGGCATGGATAGAGTAAATAGACAAGGTCTTTTTTCTGGGGCGGGGGAGTCCAGAAATAGAGGGCATATGTTTAGGGTGACAGGGCAAAGATATAAAAGGGGCCTAATTGGGAACCTTTTTCGTGTAGAGGGTGGTGCCTGTATGGAATGAGCTGCCAGAGGAAATGGTGAGCCCTGGTACAATTATAACATTTAAGAGGCTTCTGGATGAGTATATGAATAAGAAGGGTTTAGAGGTAAATGGGCCAAGTGTTGGCAAATAGATTAGATTAGGTTAGGATATCTAATCAGCATGGATGAGTTGGACAGAAAGGTCTGTTTTGGTGTTGTACATCTCTATGACTCTATGACTGTGACATAGTTCAGGACATTGGAATGTTTCAGTGTGCAACACTTAGTCAAGGTTGAGTCCTTGGTCTGGAAGACCACCAGGTTTTTGGCAGACAAAAGGGTGTACTTCACCGGATTGATGGTCATCCAGGTGCAGTCAATGTTTGCCTTCGCGTGAGTCCTGGGGATAGTCCTTAAAGTACAGAGTCCTGTATCACAAAGCTACTTGGACTGAACCTTGGCCAAAACCACTGCACATCTCTCCTTTGAAAAGGCACATCCAGAAGGAGATGTGTGACAGGCTCTTCACCATTGCAGCCAATTTGAGGACACAAAGACCAGGTGTGTATGAAGGATCTGATGGGCAGTGCCCTTCTTAATACCAGCCAAACTGCATCTTGATGTTTGTTGGAAAGCACGAAGTTGTTGATATTAAGTTGACACATTAATCTGCATTTCTTTCATTGGCTAAAGTAAGTCAACAGTAGCAATCATGTGATTTCTGGGAGACATCTTTTTGTTTTTACATCCATTTTTGAAAGGCCAAATAATCTTCTTGTAAATTATATAAAATGATAAATCACTGTTGTAACAAAGTATTGATAATTCATAAAGACCAGTCGAGACATAGAAGGGACATTCAGTCAGAGTACTGGAGTTTAAAGCCTCATGAATAATACATGAAATTGGTGGATTTTGTACTATGAGCCTAAAGGTTATTTCTAAATGGAGAAATTTCTGAATGGAGAGTTTCCTCATTAGTATTTGTTTTGTGAACTTGGGAGCAGCTCATGGATACTGGTGCTTCCAAATGAGGAGAAGGTGAAGGTTGACAAAATGAACGCAAAAAAATACTCAGGCTAAATATAGTGTTCTAATAATGCAAAACAAAGACCATTGAACAAAACCTAAGACCCATAAACTTGCTTATGAATAGTCAAGAAAGCAATGTTCCCCAACTATTTGTTCTATTATTTTATATATTGAAAATTCTGTCACTACACATGTCAATCTTTTCATTCTCTCAAAAGTTCTTGAAATAAATTAGATCTATTTCGAACTTTGTATTTGTAATTTACATTTCATTGCAGTATGCGACTAAAGGACTGAATTACAAATATTGCAGACTGGCTTCAAATATACATTTTTATGCTTAACTGAAATATTCACTCAAGCAGAGCATTTCTTTGTAAACTAGATATGGGCTTATCTGTATTCAGCACTAATGAGATTTTATTCTGCAATATTTGAACTTAGTAGCTGAACATACCGAGTTGCTAACTTACATGTATGACCACCTCGCTGCTTTTCAGGCACAATTTTAAGATAAATTAGTCTGTTACCCAGCTCTCCTATTTATTAAAAAATTAAAACAGTATGAAGCCGACCTTTGAATTTTGGAACATATTTTTTGACTGCAAGCATTTCTAAGTGAAATTGGTTGTATAAACAGATTTCGGTTTTATCTTCTACAATTGTATTCATTTCAGAGGGAGATTGTGACATCTTGGTCACATTACTTGCTGTTGATCAATGAACTCAGATGAATGTTCTGTGGACATAAATGCAAAACTCACCATGGCAGCTGGTGGAATTAAATTCAGTTAATATTATATGGAATTGAAAGCTAGTTTCTAAATGTTTTAACTGTCAAATGTTAATGGGAAAATCAAATCCATCTGGCTCACTAATATCGTTTGAAGAAGACAAACTGCCATCCTTATCGAGTCTGGCCAACATGTGATTCTGGACCCATTATAATGCATTTGACTTTGAACGGCCCTCTTTTTACATCCTATTCAAGAATTGCTAAAATAATATTTGTGAACATAACTTGCACGTGACATCAAGAAGGCCAATGGAATGCTGGCCTTCATTTCTAAAGGGCTGAAGTATCAGAATGCAGACTTTATGCTACAAAGCTCCAGTTTGACACCTGTTCTAACAAAATGCAATTGCAGCTGGGATAATTATTCACAAGAATTAAAGAAGAATTATTTCAGTTTGAACTAATTTTGAAAATGTTCTACAAGTTACACTTCGAGTAATGAGAACTCTTTCACTAATATAATGATAGTGAGGACTCATTGGATAGATTAGACTTGTACTCCCCACTCTCTACCCTCTCCCCAGCAAAGAAGAATAAATAAATAAACTAATCTAAATGAGGTGTTTAAGAAAATTGAAGGAGTTTGTGTAGCAGACAAAGGAAAACTATTGCCTCTGGTGGGGTGAACCCATGACAAAGAGACACAGGATTGCATTCAACCCACTATTAGGTTAGATTAGATTACTTACAGTGTGGAAACAGGCCCTTCGGCCCAACAAGTCCACACCGACCCGCCGAAGCGCATCCACCCAGACCCATTCCCCTACATTTACCCCTGCACCTAACACTACAGGCAATTTAGCATGGCCAATTCACCTAACCTGCACATTTTTTGGACTGTGGGAGGAAACCGGAGCACCCGGAGGAAACCCACGCAGACACGGGGAGAATGTGCAAACTCCACACAGTCAGTCGCCTGAGCCGGGAATTGAACCCCGGTCTCTGGCGCTGTGAGGCAGCAGTGCTAACCACTGTGCCACCGTGCCACCCACAATGGGATCAAGGCTGTCAAGTGGAGAAGTGCTGCAACATTAGTCTTCCATGAGCAGGTTCCCTTCCCTGATTCAGTCAGGAAGCAGAAGGCACTAACATCAAATTTCTGGTTATCGCTGGTAGGCTGTCAATTAAACACAACAGTGAAGCAAATTCATACTCATTATCCCTGAGCCCAACATAATATGGAGGTAGCTCAACAATTAAATGGAGATGGCATGGTCTCAGAGGACTGCTCTGAAAACCCAGTCAGTTTTCCAGACGTCTCTTGAGGGTGGGCAGTATCACCTATTTGGATCTTGACCCAGTATTCAAAGGGGTGGCCACTGAAAAACATCACTTTCCCAGCCTTTGATACCCGTTACCCCTTTCTCTGCCTTTACTCACCTGTGGCCTGGGTATTGAAGGGGCGCAGTGACACTGGCACTGACATCAAAAGCATCTGCCAGCCTTTGATTGGCCAGCAGCGTTTGGGGGAGACCTGTGACCTCAATTATGGAGAAGGCCCGAAAGCAGACAATTAAACTGGCTGCAGGAACATTATGATTCAAGGGGTGTCCTTCTACCGTCAGGGAACTGATGGGTGACTTCTCCGAGTCAGCAGTCAGCTGAAATCTCTGTTAGCCTGACAGAAGCCCTGAGGAAGCGTTAAGCCCAAAACCTTGACTCTCTTGCTCTCAGCTGCTGCCTGACCTGCTGAGCTTTTCCCAGCACCACACCTACTTGATTCTGACTTCTCCAGAAACAGCAGTTCTCACTATCTCCTGATAGCATCCCAGCCATAATTAGGGTTAGAGTAGTGGGAGCTTCCTTCCACTAGAACTGTGAATCAAAGCTTTCAAACTCGAGGGTGGTAGATTTTTGTTTGATCCTACCCTTGTTCTTGCATTTTTATTTACTAATATAGTCTTATTATAGTTGGGTCATAGTAAAACCAACCTGAAAATTGTGCTGCCAAATGCTGAACTCATTACCAGAGATTAAGAAATACTCCCAATCAAGAAAGTCACCTTTGAGCTCTAAAGAAAGGTGTCAGGACTACAAAAGAGAATTAGATAAAACAGATCCAGGAAAATTGTTTATTACGGTAAGGGCATAACAGGGAATGTAAATTATTGTTTAGACCTGGGAATATTGTAAATGAAAAGGTTCACAAAACATGCAAAGAATATTGCCAGAGATTATTTAAGAAAGCAATATAATTGCATGAATTAGATTTCTACATTAGCCATAGAATCTGGAGAGTCTGAAAAGGGTGAGAAGAAAGGCAGTCAGAACAATATAAGTAATTTGCTGACCTTGTCATGACCTGAAGAACAATAAATTATTTTATTCAACTATATTAGAATGTTGACCATTCAACAAGTCAACAGCTGTTTGAAACTCTGATTAAAAAATGTCAGTGATATTAAAACTTGCTAATTCCAGCACCATGCAAATCAGGACGTTCATGGGATTTTTATTCATTTCAATTTAACCTCCCTATGTAGACCTGGCTAGCTTAAATTACAAACTGTCATTATGTTGCTAGGGTGTAGTACATTGTTTAGAGCAGTGACCTCGAGTCATAGAGTCATAGAGATCTACAGCACGGAAACAGACCCTTCAGCCCAACTTGTCCATGCCAACCAGATATCCCAACCTAATCTAGTCTCATTAGCCAGTACCCGGCCCATATCCCTCCAAACGCTTCCTATTCATTTTCCCACCCAGATGCCTTTTAAATGCTGTAACTGTACCAGCCTCCACCATTTCCTCTGGCAGCTCATTCCATACATGCACCATCCTCTGCATGAAAATGTTGCCCCTTAGGTCTCTTTTATATCTTGCCCTTCTCACCCTAAACATATGCCTCTAGTTCTGGACTCCCACACCCCAGGGGTAAGACCTTGTCTATTTAGCTTATCTATGCCCTTCATGATTTTACAAAACCTCTATAAAGTCACCCTTCAGCCTTTGACGCTTCAGGGAAAACAGCCCCAGCCTATTCAACCTGCACCTATAGCTCAAATCCTCCAACCCTGGCAACATCCTTGTAAATCTTTTATCAACCTTTTCAAGTTTCACAACATCATTCCAATAGGAAAGTGACCAGAATTACAAGCAATATTTCAGAAGTGTCCTAACCAATGTCCTGTACAGCTGCAAAATGACCTCCCAACACCTATACTCAATACTCTGACCAGGAAAGGAAAGCATACCAAATGCTTTCTTCACTATCTTATCTACCCGCAGCTCTACTTTCAAGGAGCTTTGAACCTGTACTCCAAGGTCTCTGTTCAGCAACACTCCCTAGGACCTTACCATTAAGTGTATAAGTCCTGCTAAGATTTGCTTTCCCAAAATGGAGCACCGCGCATTTATCTGAATTAAACTCCATCTGCCACTTCTCAGCCCATTGGCTCATCTGATCAAGATCCTGTTGTAATCTGAGGTAATCTTTTTCGCTGTCCACTACACCTCCACTTTTAGTGTCATCTACAAACTTACTAACTATACCTCTTATGCTCACATCCAAATCATTTTTATAATTGATGAAATGTAGAGGACCCAGCACCAATTCTTATGGCACTCCACTGGTTACAGGCCTCCAGTCTGAAAAACAACCCTCCACCACCACCCTCTATAATCTACTTTCAAGCCAGTTCTGTATCCAAATGGCTAGTTCTCCCTGTATTCTACGAGGCCTAACCTTTGCTAACCAATCTCCCATGTGGAACCTTGTCGAACACTTTTCTGAAGTCCATAGAGATCACATCTACCGCTCTGTCCTCATCAATCCTCTTTGTTACTTCTTCAAAAAACTCAATCAAGTTTGTGAGACATGATTTCTCATGTACACAGCCATGTTGTCTATCTCTAATCAGTCCTTGCCTTTTCAAATACATGTACATTGTGTCCCTCAGGATTCCTTCCAACAACTTGCCCACCACAGATGTCAAGCTCATGGGTCTATAGTTCCCTGGCTTGTCCTTACCATCTTTCTTAAACAGTGGCACTATGTTTGCCTTTCAGTCTTCTGGCACCTCACCTGTGACTATCGATGATATAAGTCTCTCAGCAAGGAGCCCAGCAATCACTTCCCTAGCTTTCCACAGAATTCTAGGGTACACCTGATCAGGTCCTGGGAATTTATCCACCTTTATGCATGTCAAGACATCCAGCACTTCCTCCTCTGTAATATGGACATTTTTCAAGATGTCATTGTCTATTTCCCTACATTCTATATCTTCCATGTCCTTCTCCACAGTAAGCACTGATGCAAAATACTCGTTTAGTATCTCCCCCAGCTCCTGCAGCTCCACACAAAGGCTTCCTTGCTGATCTTTGAGGAACCCTATTCTCTTCCTAGTTACCCTTTTATCCTTAATGTATTTGTAAAAACCTTTAGCAGAAGTAATCTACCAAGTAGCTCTGATCTCCAGCATCTGCAGACCTCACTTTCTCCCCTCAGATCTTTGAGGAACCCTATTCTCTTCCTAGTTACCCTTTTATCCTTAATGTATTTGTAAAAACCTTTAGCAGAAGTAATCTACCAAGTAAAGGCACCTTCTTCAAAAATAATGTTTTCAGTATTTAGATGATACTTACAAGGCTGCATTTAATGCCTACCTCAACTTGCCTTGCAAAGGGTTGGACTTTCTTAGATTTTGTGCTGATTATGTGATAGATGGGGCATCCTAGGATAGCTACCTTCTAGTGGTGAAGGATCAGGGATCAGGATAACGTGAGTTTTAGGCTCTCATACTATGGTTGCTCTTGCAGTTCCTTGTGGTAGATGTATTTGCTTTGTGATCATTTTTGCTTATTATCTTTATAAATATTCGAGAGCTAGAATTCACAAGTGTAATAGCTAGATTTCCAGATGATACAAAGCTAATGAAGGTGGTGAGCTCCAGAGGTCAACAGAATAAGTTACAAGAGGATTTGAATTTACTTTGAAATTGGACAGGCAGGTGACAGATGAAATTCATTAAAGAGAAATGTAAAATGCTTCACACAGGAACAATGATTGAGAAAAAGACTATGACTTCAATGAAAAAGAAAATAATGTGCATGGAAAGTAGGAGATTTGAGAGTCCAGATTGAAAATAAATTGAAACTATCAAAATAATACTCAATGGCAGTGAGTAAAGCTAATGAGATATTGGGGTAAATCAGAAGGTCAACCTTGAGCCAAAATAGTGAAAGTATTCTGCAACTTTATAAATCATTAGTGTATACACAGGATACTGTAAGCAATGCTGGTCAGCACTTTATGAAAAGGATACTGCAGCTTTGGAGGTGTAAAAATTAAAACAATTGGAAAGTTTGAATGCAGTGGAGACGTACGTTTCTGCCAACTAAAAACTCCCCAGTGGAAAGAGAAAGTTGAGAGGTGGTGTGATTACTATGTTTATGATTAGATTAGATTACTTCCAGTGTGGAAACAGGCCCTTCAGCCCAACAAGTCCACACCGACCCGCCGAAGCGTAACCCACCCATACCCCTACATTTACCCCTTACCTAACACTACGGGCAATTTAGCACGGCCAATTCACCTGACCTGCACATCTTTTGGACTGTGGGAGGAAACCGGAGCACCCGGAGGAAACCCACGCAGACACGGGGAGAACGTGCAAACTCCACACAGGCCACAAAAAGCTGTAACATTTCACCCAGAACACCAGTATCAAAACATACGGTCTACACTCCAGAATAGGCAAACTCAACATTAATTTTCAGAAACCTTGTAGACAATTTTATCCTAACCCTCCCATCAGGAAACTAGTGACAATGAAGGTAATGGAGAGGAATATTAGACTGGGTTCAGAACTCATGTTTCACCTGATTATGTGAATTTATTGACTGGCAGATTATATTATCTCACTCAGAGATGAATAAATTTATGGAACATCGAGGGATCATGGAGGCAGATTTGTATTAATGCATTTATAAACAGAGGCAAAGAGTACAAATACAAGGAATTTATGAATTTGTTTTATTCATTCATGGGATGTAGCTCTCACTGACTGGTCCAGAATTTAGTGCCCATTTGCTCCTTGACCTGACTGACTTATTCGAGGGCAATATTCAAGGGCAATGAAGCGTCAACCACATGGTTATGGGGCAGACCAGATCCAGACATCAGACTTCCTTCGCCAAAAGACATTTTTGTACTAGATTCTATTTGTTGATGATCAACAATGGTTACATGGTCACCATCCAGAGTTTTGGTGAATTCAATTCACATTACTATATTCCATGTTGGGATTATGAATCCATGTCCTCAGAGCATCAGTCCAGAGTTCTGGATTACTAGCCCAGTGATATTTCCCATGACACTGTTGCTTCCTTTAACACAATAAATGTGAATCCTAACAAGCAACCTTCTGACATAGCTGATTCCAAATACGGTACAGAATGCATTCAACAAAACACAGACACGCTTGGTTGGTTTTTATGGGCAGCACGGTGGCACAGTGGTTAGCACTACTGCCTCACTGCATCAGAGACTCGGGTTCAATTCCCACCTCGGGCAACTGTCTGTGGAGTTTGCACATTCTCCCCATGTCTGGGTGGGTTTCCTCCAGGTACTTTGGTTTCCTCCAAAGATGTGCAGGTTAGGTGAATTGGCCATGTTAAATTGCCCATAGTGTTAGGTGAATGGGGTAAATGTAGCAGAATGGGTCTGGGTGGGAGGGTCGGTGTGGACTTGTTGGGCCGAAGGGCCTGTTCCCATACTGTAAGCCTTTATCAAATGTGAATCAACTGGTTAGACTGTCGTGAGTGATTTTCTGTACAAACAAGTACCATACGTACTTGAGTAATAGTCAAATATTTTTGACTATTTTTTAAGGTTAAATTTGTGCGATGTACTATTACCGCATCATTAGCAGAAACCCAATTGATCTCTCAACAAATGAAGAAAGAAAAAGAATTATGGTAATTCTGAAAACCCGGAGTAGAACTTCACGGCCAGTGGAATGGAAGACCGAGAGCAGAGTGGAACAACCAGCAGACTGGAAAGCTGGAGCAGGAGGTGACGGCCGGCACACTGTCTCATAAACGTCGATCTGTTATCTGTGAAGAACCAGGGTCAACCTTTCCATGAGATATATGGAAAATTCTGGATTATTTGGCCAAAAATAGGCAGTCAACTTTTACATGAGATTAACTATTACTCGAGTATATATGGCATTTAACCTTCAGCGATGTTCATCTTTAAAATGAACATAACCTGAAGGTTAAATACTTGCTTGTGGCTTCAGCTGATAGCATTAACAAGCTGTGATGCTAAGGGGTTAAATAAATCCATGAGGTCCCTGTTCCAGTAAGTGGATGTTTTGCAGGTGGATATTAAGATATTTAATTAGCCATTTTGGAAAGGCCAATTGTAAATCTTTCAAAGTCTGACTCTCCTAGGCCTATATTGCTACTGACTGAGAGTGGCATTTTGGATGCTATCACAACTGAAGATCCATATCCAGACATCCACACTGAACATCTTGGGCCTCCGGAACATGGATAATGCTGGTCTCTGATTCCTGTATTGTTATAAAAAAATTCTTTCCCTGTTGAGATCCGAATATCAGTGGGAGGAAATGCCAAGGATTATGCTCCCTAACATGTAACCAGATGGGTGTTTTTAACTATGAATAAATTTAAAGGATTGATTGCCACTGAGAGATTGTGCAAATATATGACAGCTTCCAATTACAAGGCAAGGTCCCATGTCAGTGAAGTCACCCTGTCTCTCGGCAATCACTGTGAACATTCTCTTTTATTCTTCCAAGTCAAGCAGTCTTCATGGCTGTAAATATCATGGTTCTATTCATTGGCAATAGAGCAATATGGAACCAATCAGACCCAAAATACTTGCAGTGTCAATTATTCAGTATGAGGGTGGAGGAAGCTTATGCCAAATTGAATTCACAATCTGGATGCCATTCATTGGCTTGATGACTGTGGGACTAAACCAAGGTTGGCTTAGGTTAGGTGTCAACTGCAGAGTAAAATTCTGCTCCTTCGATGTACAAAGATTGAAATAACATATCTGTTGAATTTGACAGCCAGAAGATCAAAGCGTCTGCTGCCCCAACATGGAAAAGCCAAATTGTTGATCTGCTTAATATTTATTTTAGACTGGTATATCGTTAAAGATCATATATCATGATACACCAGTTTCCATAGTTCTATCCATTGCAGACAATGACAGGAGAAAGGGAGTGAGGAAACACCACTAGGTTCAAAAGAAGAATGATTACAACTGAAACATTAATCGTATTTCTCTCTCCACATGTACTGCCATACCTGCTGAGTTATAGAGTCATAGAGATGTACAGCATGGAGACATACCCTTCGGTCCATCCTGTCCATGCCGACCAGATATCCGAACCCAATCTAGTCCCACCTGCCAGCATCCAGCCCATATCCCTCCAAACCCTTCCTATTCATGTACACATCCAAATGCCTCTTAAGTGTTGTAATTGTACCAGCCTCCACCACATCCTCTGGCAGCTCATTCCATACACGCACCACCCTCTGCGTGAAAAGATTGCCCCTTAGATCTCTTTTATATCTTTCCCTCTCACCCTAAACCTATGCCCTCCATTTCTGGACTCCCCCACCACAGGGAAAAGACTTTGTCTATTTATCCTATCCATGGCCCTCATAATTTTGTAAACCCCTATAAGGTCACCCCTCAGCCTCCGACGCTCCAGGGAAAACAGCCCCAGCCTGTTCAGCCTCTCCCTATAACTCAAATCCTCCAACTCTGGAAACATCCTTGTAAATCTTTTCTGATTCAGGGATGGGCAGGACTGGCAACTTAATGTTCCAGGATACAAATGCTGCAGGAAGGATAGAAAGGGAGGCAAGAGAGGAGAGGGAGTGGCATTTTTGATAAGGGATAGCATTACAGCTGTGCTGAGGGAGGATATTCCTGGAAATACATCCAGGGAAGTTATTTGGGTGGAACTGAGAAATAAGAAAGGGATGATCACCTTATTGGGATTGTATTATCGACTCCCTGATAGTCAGCAGGAAATTGAGAAGCAAATATGTAAGATGATCTCAGATATCTGTAGGAATCAATGGTTGTAATAGTAGGGATTTTAACTTTCCAAACAGACTGAGACTTTCTTAGTGTTGAGGGCTTGGAGAGAGAGGAATTTATCATTTGTATACAAGAAAACTTTCCTATTCAATATATGAGTGTAAGATTTGCAAAGATGTTGCTGGGACTGGAGGGTTTGAATTGGAGGGAGAGGCTGAATGGGCTGGGGCTTTTTTTCCCTGGAGTGTCGGAAGCTGAAGGGTGATCTTAGAGAGGTTTATAAAGTCATGAGGGACATAGATAGAGTGAATGGCCAAGCTCTTTTTCATGGGGTGGGAGAGTCCCAACCCAGCGGGCATAGGTTTGATGTGAGAGGAGAAAGATTTAAAAAGCACCTGAGGGTTAATTTTTTCATG
>NC_057712.1:105280861-105291507 GCF_004010195.1 Chiloscyllium plagiosum | reverse complement strand
TAAAGAAAGCATACCAAACGCCTTCTTCACTATCCTATCTATCTGTGACTCCACTTTCAAGGAGTTATGAACCTGCACTCCAAGGTCTCTTTGTTCAACAACACTCCCTAGGACCTTACCATTAAGTGTGTAAGTCCTATAAGATTTGCTTTCGCAAAATGCAGTACCTCTTAATTATCTGAATTAAACTCCATCTGTCACTTCTCAGCCCATTGGCCCATCTGGTCCAGATCCTGTTGTAATCTGAGGTAACCCTCTTTGCTGTCCACTACACCTCCAATTTTGGTGTCATCTGTAAACTTGCTAACTATACCTCTTATGCTCGCATCCAAATCATTTATGTAAATAACAAAAAGTAGAGGGCCCAGCACCGATCCTTGTGGCTCTCCACTGGTCACAGGCCTCTAGTCTGAAAAACAACCCTCCACCACCACCCTCTGTCTCCTATCTTTGAGCCAGTTCTGTATCCAAATGGCTAGTTCTCCATGAGATCTAACCTTACTAATCAGTCTCCCATGGGGAAACTTGTTGAACGTCTTACTGAAGTCCATATAGATCACATCTACTGCTATGCCCTCATCAATCTTCTTTGCTCCCCCTTCAAAAAACTCAATCAAGTTTGTGAGTTTCTGCAGATCGTTTTAAACTTTCAATTTTTACTGCAGAACTTCAGCAAAATTTTGCTTTAATTATATTACCCAATATTTCTGCTGGTATAAATGCAAAATGATTAGATAGGCTGGACAAATAAAGGTTGCTCAATGCACACAAGGCATGGGTGACATTTTGCTAGTACAATACATAAATATTCCTGGGAAAAAGCAAGAAAATCCAATGCAGCAAAGGATGGTTTCTTCTCAAATGAGATAGTAAACATTCTACAATTGAAAGACATTCAATTTATACATTGAAATGTGGTTTTATTACTACATTTCTGGATAAAAAGGCATTCTATTTAAAACATTTCAAGTGCAATCATTCTTGGGGTGACTGTATGTCTTTCAAGTCAACTGCAACATTTTTTACTAGCCCCTTGTTGTTCTCCTTATATTCAGTCCTAGGATAATAGGTTGCATCAACTTCTCCCAACAGTGCAATTCCCTGCTAGACCACAAAGTGGAACAGGGAAGGGGAGGGTCGAGCAACAATCATTGCTTTAAATACGACCCAATTTTTAAATCATAAACTGGATACCATAGCTTGTTCGAAAGCTTTTATTGCAATGATTTTGAATGGCTTGGGTCATCGTCTTTGACAGAATTAATTTTATAATGGTGTCAGAGGCTGCAAGAGGGCTCCTTAGGGTCAGGAAAAACTTATTAAAAAGCAGTGACATCAATCACAACTGAGAAATGTGTGTAGACTGTTAAAATTATTGCAGCCACGTTCAGCGCATGATAAAACATGGTTATCAAGTTCATGGCTGGCCTCTTTTGAACAGAAAAATTCAACATTTGGAGCTGAATTTTATCACCCCAGGCTGGGTAAATTTCTGTTCGGGTCTTCGGTTGACAGATCAAAAACTGGATCCAGAAATTTTGGCACCTAACTTGAGAATGTTCGTTAACATTCAGAGGAAGGCCCTGTGGGTGTGCGGATCTGACATGTAGCTGTTCTACCCCTGAATTCTGCCTTTAGCTCTGAAAATACATGTTCCCTGAGCATCCTGGAACTCACTCAAGCCGGAAGATTGTGAGTTTGGGGTTTGGGAGAGGGTTGATGGAACGATACACCAGGAAAACAGGCCAGACAGCCTTTAAGTACTCAGATATGACCATCCTTGGGTGGCACAGTGGTTCAGTGATTAGCACTGCTGCCTCATAGCACCAGGGATTCTTGTTCGATTCCAGCTTCGGGCGACTGTCTGTGTGGAGTTTGCACGTTCTCCCCTTGTCTGTGTGGGTTTCCTCTGGGTGCTCTGGTTTCTTCCCACAGTCCAAAGTTGTGTAGGTTAGGTAAATTGGCCGTGCTAAATTGTCCATAGTGTTTCGGGATATGTTAGGTAGGGGTTTAGGTGAGATACCTTTTGAAGGGTTGGTGTAGTCTTGTTGGATCAAAGGGCCTGTTTCCACATTGTAGGGACTCTCGGATTTCCTTTGCTAATTGAAAGTCTTTTGTTCAAAGAGTGCAATGTCTTTACATCACATGGAGGTGATTTCGGCTAACTTGAAAATTATTTTTTGCAACCTTGGAATTTTATCACCTTCTACTGCATTTGACCAGCTGCTAACTCTCAAAGCAACAATGGGAGTTACTTATGCAGCTCCAGCTTAGAACGTTAACAAGGGGCAAGATGAGCAGCACCAATATTAACAGCAATATTCTTCACTTCA
Source organism: Chiloscyllium plagiosum (assembly GCF_004010195.1). NCBI lineage: Eukaryota > Metazoa > Chordata > Chondrichthyes > Orectolobiformes > Hemiscylliidae > Chiloscyllium > Chiloscyllium plagiosum. The sequence continues at coordinate 105,289,174 of NC_057712.1, read as the reverse complement.
GCCATCTGCTGCTTCACTGAACTGAGAGGAGGAACACAAGGTGCCAGTTTGCAGGATGCAATGCTCACAACGACAGTGATATACGCAAACAGTTAGCTTTCTGGACAGAACTGAACACCAGTGCAACAGTAGGCTCAGTCTGTCTCATCAGGTGATTACATGTATTTGGAAGTATTTGCTTGAAAACTTCCTGCCAAGTCAATCAGTTGGGTACATGCTACCTAGGAACATTGGTATGTAGGACGAGGAGTAGGCTATTCAGCCCCTTGATTCTGCCCATCATTCAATATGATCATGGTCAGTCAAAAACTTTAATACCTTTTACTCACCCTACATGCCATAGATAATCAGAAATCTATCAATTTCTGCATTCAACATACTCAAAGGTTTCCTTTGTGGTAGAGAATTCCAAGGGTTCACAATTCTCGAAGTAAAAACACTCCTCATATTGGACTTAAGTGGCACCCTCCTTATTTATAAATTGTTCCCCTGGTCCTAGACTCTGTAGCTTGGGGAAACTTCTTATTTGTTTCTACCCTGTCTTTCCTCTTCACTGGCATCAATCTTCTACTCTGTCCCTATTACAATTGTAAGATGTGATTTTTGCAAGCTTTTCCTGTTGCTTTTAAAGTCAGGACAACACTTAACTTGTTTGCTTTTAGCTCTTTCCAGGGAATCCCAGGAGATATTTTTAGGATCTCATATTCTATCGCCCTCCAATGCATCTCCTAGATACCCAATTCCACGTTTGTAAAGTTGGCACTTAATGCATACAATGTCAGGGTGATGCCAGTCAAAAGGAAAACACTCTTGGATTTGTTACCTTTCCAGAACCCCTTCCCCTGACCCAGTAAATTATCGATGACACACACTTAGCAATCCACCTTTCCTCAGGTTATGCAGTAGTGTTCACCAACTAAAGTGAATTTCATTCTATTCATTTTCAGCTAGTTTCTACCAAAAGAAACTATGTCTATGTCTTTGAGCAGTCAAGTTTCTCACAGATATTCCCACCTCCAAATAGCATTCGCAAATGTTCCTTACTATCAAGGGCGATGCTTTAAGGACATAGCTGATGGAACCCATGGGGAGAACCAACATTCACAGGAAACGTACAACAAGAATTGATATCAGGATGCTGAAGAGATGACTCACGTGCTTGGGTTAATCATTCAGAATGCACCACTGGTGCCCAGGTGGATAATACAAAACCAAGGGTGGGTTAACAGAGAGGTCTGGAGTTTTCAAGGAGGAAAAGCAAGAAAAGAAGCAAGTGGATGGGCCTGAGTGCATCTGCAGCTGCTCACCTATCTGCCAGGCATTCCTGGGACAGACTAATTCAGTTGACTTCACTTTAATCTGAGGCTGTGCCTTACTGCACTGGGTCTCCCAATCCCCAGCAAAATGCAGTCCCACAATCATCAGTCTATCCCTTTGGCATTGGCCCTAATATTGTTTTCAAGGCAGAAGACTACTTGATAGGCAGGAGGAAACAAATGGCAGAACAGGATAATGGAGTTGTGATCTGACATTTATTACTGCTAAACATTGATTAGCAATGTGGCAATTAAACAATATATGATGCTGAGCACATAACCTTGTCCAAATACAAATCCTTTCTCCTGTTCCTATTATGATATGATGTAAACCCTGTGGCTTCAGATGATGAACAGAAAGACTTTCAATTTCCCTGTCTGACTGCTCAGATTCCCTGGGCCAACACCCTCAGGGTCTGGAACCAATGAAAATCAGGCTGAAGACTGTTTTACATCGACTTATTTAAACGTAGTCTTGCCATTTGATCAAGAGGCATCATATGGAACACTGCCAGGAGTAGGAGTCATACTCACACATCATAGAAACAGGCCCTCTCTAGAGTCCATAGCCTACTATGTGGGAGTGAGGACTGTGCCAGGTCAGCAACAGCTGAAAAGTGGCAGCACTGTAAACGGAGAACTTATTGTTTGATCATTTCATTGTTATTTCTCACATGGCCCACACTTAGCTCCCTGTTAGCACCGTGTAGAGAATACTTGCTGATGGCCTGCATTTAGACTTTTGATCATGACATGTTTAATGCGCAGTGGAGTTGACCATGCTATCCATGGATGAAGACACATTGCAGTAATGGCACATGTTAATGGTTTCTTAACTCAACTAGAAACAGATGCAAAGAAGTCATTGATGAAGTTGACTATTCTGGAGGAGTGAGAATTTAGTGTGCAACTGGAGCTAATTATTAGGAATGCAAATGGAGTGTTAGCATTTAATGTATGAGAAATGGAATATAGGAACTGGGACGTTTTACTTCAACTAAGCAAGACTTTGATGAGACGACACCTGGAGGAAAGTGTGCAGCTTTACTCTTTATTTGAAAATAATATATCATTGCAATATCAGTAATTACAAGGAGTTTGGTTCTGCCAATGTTGAAGATTTATTTAATGTAGATGTAACCTTACTGGAACATATAAAATCCTGAGGGGACTTGAAAGGTGGATATCATGAGGAGGTTTCCTCTTTTTAGTGAGGCTAGAATTAGGGGACATAATTTATGCTTTTATTTCATTCACTTTTAATGTGTTGATACTATTATTGTTCTATGAGGATCATTAGTATATGGAATTCTGTTAATCAAAAAGCAGCAGAGAGTGTGTTGTTGAATTTATTCAAGACAGAGGTTGGTCTACTCTTGATAGAAGGAGAAATCAAGGGTTGTGGTGGGCCAATGTGAAAGTGGATTTAAGACCAAAATCAATTCAACCATCATCTTATTGAATGATTGACTAGGTTTGATAAGCCAAATGGCCTCCTTAGACCTTTGTTCCTATGCAACAGCAATTACATCTTTGTGAGGCTTTTTTAGTCTTTCTACAAGAACTGTGGAGTCCATCTCTTGTACAAGTGACATTATGTCTCACAGCCTGACTGGGTCCCTGGAGAGGCCGGTAAATTGCACACACCATCAGTTGCACTGGCAACTGAGTACTTTCTGATGCTCTCAATAGACTCAGGCTACCACCTTCAGCAGAATTGAGGATAATATCACATTGCCCAATCCACAAATAGACAATGTGTAGCAAAGTGCTCTCCCAGTCATGGATATTGAGAAGTGCAGTGGAATCATGATAAGGTAGACAGAAGTCATGCTGATCTGATAGATCTGGCCTCCAAAGTGTAGATGTCACCTCCAAAATCTGTAACATAATAACCTTTCAACATAATTACTGTGACCAGTTCTCAGTAAGGGTCATCAGTTCAGGATATTAACTCCGTTTCACAAGAACTGCACGACATCTCAGCATTTCCTGCATATTTCGGCCTTTTTTCTGTTTTTAGTTTCAGATTCACAGCATCTGGAATATTTCATTTTTTTGTGGTAAATAAGCTGTTTCCAATTGGCAGATAGTATAGGAGGTATACACACTCATCATCATTGCTTCTTGAATTGACCAGCCACCACAATTTGTTTGTTAAGGATCTCAATCTATGAACCATGACTAATGCACTTCATTTCTTTCTTGTGAAACAGCTTTATTTCATGATTATTTTCCAATAAGAATTAATTCAATACTGAAGAGTTACAACTACCATAGGCACGATAATGCCCCTAGATCTATTTGTAAACTCACTGTGAGCATGTTCATAAATATTGCTTGCTTATGTGGCTGAGCAAGCCATTAACTTACATACGCATGTGCAATATTTTAGGCTAATGGCTTACTGGACAGTTGGTCTATCCACATCACACTAACCTGGCATAACGATATATTGGACCATTGCCAAGGGTTTATCTGCAATCACACAAGGGAAACAGGGTCTAATACTTCCTGCTGACTGAAGAAAAAACACAATGGAAATGTTATTCTCCAAGCTTGACTATTTCTAGAATGTATTTTTCATTCTTCAAGTGTAAATATATCTTTATTTCCTTTCTCAATTTCAATAGCAGTTGCTTAAAATTATTAACATTACCTCATGACTCCCAACCAGGGAAACAGGCCCTGATAATCATAGAATTCGAAACATGTGGAAACAGGCCCTTCAGCCCAACAAGTCCACACCGATCCTCCAAAGAGTAACCTACCCAGACCCATTCCCCTACCCTATTAGCTATATTCACCCCTGACTAATGCAACTAACCAACACATCACTGAACACTATGGGCAACTTAGCATGGCCAATTTACCTAACCTGCACACTTCTGGATTCTGGGAGGAAACTGGAGCACCACAGGAAACCTACATAGTTGCGGAAAGAAGGTGCAAAACTCTATACTGTTGGTCTCCTGAGGTTAGAATCAAACCCGGTCCCTGGTGCTGTGAGACAGCTGTGCGAACCACTGAGCCACCATGCTCAGTAATGAGAAGGTGTGACGGGTTGGGAGGGGAATTGTCAAAAATGAGTATCAAGAAGTGACCACTGGAATTAGTCAGGGAAGCCCATCATTGCCACAGACAATCGCTCTGTAATGATATTGGGTGTTGTCAGTAAAACGTTTATTTATCTACCCTAAATGTTACCCGTGAGTCCCTTGTGGCTATATCTTATTTTAAGAATTTAACGCATCAGCGAGACCGAAGGAGTTACTTTTGAAACATAAATTCTCAATTCTATTTCCATTTTGTTTACCTACCACTAGGCATCATTTTTACTGATTGTATAGTTTTAGTGGAGGAATTTTAACAGCAATTCTAGTTTCTCTTTCCCTTGCCTTCAGCATAAAAATAAATTGTGACTGCTTGCACAAGGATAAATGTCAGAGTATTGGAAGTTTCTTTGTATGGTCAAGAGGCAAAACGTCACAGAATCAGCCCCTTCCTTTTGATAGTTGCTACATTTCTAATTCCCATTTGTCTTTCACAACTGTTTGAGGCTTTCTGCTACTTGGGAGATTTAATTGAGCTAGGAATATGACTGCAAGCTTTCCAGTATAGTCCTCTGTTATTGTGCTTGATGGAGTCTTTTTTAATAACATGTGGGATTTGTGAAGCAAGAAACTCATTTAATTAACACAGAAAAAAAATTACAAATACCTGTAGTTAATTAACTATTAGAAAAGCCCAGAGGCTGCTGATCTCAAACACTTACTGGAAGGAACCAGAAGTGTTCTGATAATATGTGCAATTGCTTGCTTGATCACACCTGTCAAAGTGGCAGGCAGTTCTGGTCAATCACTGTCTCATCTAATTCTGATGGGAAAAATCATTCTGCTTTCATACAATAAGCAATGAGAACATGATTCCTCCCACTCCCAATCAAATAAAAGATCAGTAACTATTTGACAAACTGATACAACTTAAGTTAAAAATCACACAACACTAGGCTATAGTCCAACAGGTTTAATTGGAAGCACACTAGCTTTCGGAGCGTCGCTCCTTCATTAGGTGATATCAACTGATAAAGGAGCGACGCTCCGAAAGTTAGTGTGCTTCCAATTAAACCTGTTGGACTATAACCTGGTGTTTTGTGATTTTTAACTTTATACCCCCCAGTCCAACACCGACATCTCCAAATCATGATACAGCTTAAGGTGTGTATCATTATCTCACAATAGAACCTACTCTTGATGACATATCCTATAAGTTAAAACAAGTAAAGATAATTTGGTTGCATCAAATAGAAGGGAGAGAAGCTCCTTTAGTTGCTTCTTGTCTTGCACATATATAATAAATTTGAATGGAGCATTGGAAAAGTCACGCAAAGTGATTGGTTCCCTCTTAGTAAGTTTGACCTCTTCACTCTAGAACATCAACTCTGCTGCCTTACAATTTATAGCAGTTCTTAAAATAATTATGGTGCCATGGTGACAAACACCTTGCTTAGCAACCCATTCCTGCTGTTGATCATCTCCCGTGTGAAGAAATGATTCCTGGAGTATGTCTCCCATTTGCTCTTGGCCACTTTGAACTGGCGATCCCTTACTTCTTGGCAATGTTGACAGTATTGTGTGATATCCGTTGGAGTTGCAGAGTGTCCCCAACCAACAACACCCTATTTTTAATACAATACATTCTGTCAGTGCTTTGAATCAGATTTTTTTGATTATCTTGATGCTTATTATCTAATTTACACCAAAAATCAAACATAATTAAATGAATGATAGCAATAAGCTTAAAAATAAAAATCTCACTAAAACCTATATTCTTGTTTTATACAGGAGCACACATCAATTAAATTAGTGACCCTTACATTTGCTATTGTTTTTCTCCACTTAATTTTTAAGTCATTTTCCAAAGGTAAATAATTAATTTTAAACAAAACTCATTTGTCTGACACAAAGGATGAATCATGAACAACTTGAACCTCCATTCAAGGTTTGGGTGGGATCTTTTGTTATAATGACCAGAACTATCCAAGTTGCAAAAATGTTACCTTTTCATTTTATCTTTGGATTATGAAATGTCCACCAGAGGTTTTAATATTACAAACATTGACTGGGACTGCCATAGTGTTATGAGCTTAGATGGTGAGGAATTTGCTTAAGGTGTTCAAGATAATTTTCTTTGCCAATATGTAAATGTATCTATTAGAGACGGAGCAAAACTTGAACTTCTCTTGGGAAATAAGGTAAGTGAGGGAAGTGTTAGTAGGAGAACACTTTGGGACTAGTGATCATAGTTCTGTTAGTTGTAAAATAGTTTTAGAAATGGATAGGCCTTCCACAAAAGTTAAAGTTCTTAATTGGAGTAAGGCAAATTTTAATAGCATGAGACAGGAACGTACAAAAAAGTTGGTTAGACTGTTCACAGGTAAAGGGATGACAGACAAATAGGAGGCTATCAAAAGTGCGTTAATGAAAGCTCAGAGGCATCGTGTTCCTGATAGAGTCAAGGATAAGGCTATAGAAGTAAGGAATAATGGATGAATAAAGATGTTGAGGTTCTGGTCAAGAATAAAAAGGAGTCATAAATTAGATATAGACAACTGGGATTGAATGAATCTCTTGAAGGGTATAATGGGTGTAGGAGTATTCTTAAAAGGGAAATCAGGAAGGCAAAAAGGGAATTGGCAGATAAGGTTAAGGATAATCCAAAAAGATTCTACAAATACATTAAGAGCAAAAGAGAAACTATGGGAGAATAGGGGCCCTTAAAGATTAACCAGGTCATCTAAGTATTGAACTTCAAGAGATGGGAAGAGAATTTAAGTTAATATTCCACTTCAGGTTTTACTGTGGAGAATGAAATGGAAGCTAGAGAACTCAGGGAAATAAATATTGATGCTTTGAAAACAATACATATTATAGAAGAGGAAGTGCTGGAGGGCTTAGAAAACATAAAGATGGATAAATATTCAGGACCTGATCCAGTGACATTGTCAGAGGTTAGGGAAGAAATTTCCATGCCCCAAACAGAGATATGTGTATTGCCTATAACCACGGATGAGGCATCGGAGGACTGGAGGGTGCCTAATATTGTGCCTTTATTTGAGAAAGGCTGCAAGGAGAAAGCTGGGAATTATCAATCTATGAAACTGACATCATTGGTGGGTAAGTTGTTGGAAATGACCCTGAAAGATAGGGCTTACATGCATTTAGAGGGGCAAGGATTGATTAGCGATAGTCAGCCTTGCTTTGTGTTAGGAAAATCGTGTCTGATAAAGTTAATTGAGTTTTTTGAAGAAGTAATAGGGCAAAGTGGTAGACGTCGTTTACATGGACTTCAGTAAAGTCTTTGACAGTATTCTCGAAGGTAAACTAATTAGAAAAGTTAGATCACAAGGGATTCAGGGAGAGCTTGCCAATTGGACAAAAAAATTAACTTGATGTTGAGAGACAGGATAATGATAAATTGTTATTCTTCAGATGGAAGTCTGTGACCAGCAGTGTTTCACAAAATCAGGCCTGGGACCACTTTTGTTTGTCATTTATACAAACAATTTGTATGAGAATATAGGAGGCATAGTTAATAATCTTTCCCGTAGACGCTGGTTTGAAGTCCCCCATTGGCTGTTCGCTCTACTGCGACATCTAGGCCTGACAGTTTGTTGTTGTTTTTCTCCTCTTTAGTGAAGTTTCTGTCAATAAGGTTATTATTGATGGTCTTGAAGGTTTCCTCGAATTTGTTTTGTTTAGTGATTATAAAGGTGTCATCCATGTAGCAGACCCAAAGTTTGGGTTGGATAGTTGGCAGAGCTGTTTGTTCAAGTCTCTGCATTACTGCATCTGCTAAGAACTGACATCTGGATTAGTGGTGCTGGAAGAACACAGCAGTTCAGGCAGCATCCGAGGACAGGCAAAATCCAAGGACAGGCAAAATCAACGTTTCGGGCAAAAGCCCTTCATCAGGAATAAAGGCAGAGAGCCTGAAG
>NC_057712.1:105201612-105276814 GCF_004010195.1 Chiloscyllium plagiosum | reverse complement strand
GTCGATTTTGCCTGTCCTCGGATGCTGCCTGAACTGCTGTGTTCTTCCAGCACCACTAATCCAGAATCTGGTTTCCAGCATCTGCAGTCATTGTTTTTACCTCTAAGAACTGACATCACCAACCCTAGGAAATTCAAACAAAAAATAGAAAGTGGGCTGCACCACCAGTGTCCATTTGGAGGCTCACTGAAGATGTTACCTAGTATGGTGATGAAATGGCTGAAAACGAACCTTCCAGCTCAGTGAGCAAACCTACATCCACAAGATGGAGTTTAATTTGGATAAATACGAGGTATTGTATTTTGGTAAAACAAACATGGGGGGAGATGTTACACAATTAATAGGAGAACCCTGGGTGGTGTCGTAGAACAGAGATCTGGTATTTCAGGTACATAATTCTTTGAAATTTGAGTCACAGGTAAGCCAGATGATTAAAAAAATGTTTTGCACACTTGTCTTTATTGTTCAGAACTTTGAGTGTGGGAGTTGGGGCATCATGTTGAGGTTGTACAGAACATTGATGAGGCATTTTTAGAGTACTGTGTACAGTTCTGTTTGCCATGCTATCGGAAGATATTATTAAATTGAAGAAGCTTCAAAAAAGATTTAACAGGATGTTGCCAGGACTAGGATATTTGAGTGATAGAGATAATACCATGATGGGAGTAGATGAGATGAGTATCAAGGGTCTTTTCCCGAAGGTAAAGGAGTTCAAAACTAGGGAGCATATTTTTAAGGCAAGAGAGAAAAAATTTTAAAAGGAGATGAGGGTCAATTTTTTAACACAGAGAGTAGTTTGAGTGGAATGAGCTGCCCGAAGAAGTGTGGATGCAGGTCCAGTTAAGAGACATTTGGATAAGTACACAAAATAGGAAAAGTTTGAAGGGATATGGGCCAAATGCAGATAAGTGGGATGAGTTTGGTTTAGGAACATAGTCAACATGGACTAGTTAGACCGAAGGATTTGTTTCCATGCTATATCCCTCTGTGACCCTCAGAATGCTTGAGCTAATCACTATTGCATCTTTTAATTTCATCCCATTCTGCTCTGCACTTGTTGATTGCTTTATAGTGGAAAAATTTCCAGCTTGTTTTGTCAGTCAACAATTTTACAGAGCTGATTTTGATTATTCCTTTGGTACTGAAGGGAAGATGAGAACTATGGTGCAATCTAAAATGTATGCAAAACATTACTTTAGACTCTAGTGCCAGCTATTTTCAAATAGCTGTTATTCCTTTTATGATGGAATAGTACTTACTGCTTCTAATCAACACATTGGTAATTTTTGTGATCAGCACCTTTTGTGAAAGCTATCAGTATTTTATGCCAACCACTTGTGTGATGTAGTGTTATACTGCACAAGGGGTTCAATCAACAAGTAACAATTGCTCCTTTCCATGGCTAGAGCATTATAATCATATCCAACAAGACTGTACAACAGCATCTCATTTGTAATTTACTGCCCACCTCTTGAGGCATTTGCTATCCTAAATATGTTTCTGCACCCCGGAAGGCATGATTGTCTAATAAATAAGCTGATCCACAGAAATACATTGGTTGATAATATTAGCACAAAGTTAAATCCACATGTGAAAATGCAATTTAGCATTCACATTCCTCTAAAGATTTATGTCCCAAATATTACCAACAACGGTGACTCTAAAATTGATGAAAATTGCACTTACAAAGAGATTCCATGAATGCACTAAAGAATTCAACATCCAACGTGTTACATTTGACGTAAAATCAATGTCACTGTATTGAAAAAACAAAAGTTTGAGATTAAATTAAATGTTATGCAGGATATTTAGAGAACTCTCGAAATGTCTTTGATTGGTATTATATCTCCCAATATAGAATCAATTTAATGCATTTTCCGCTTTCAGTAAATGCAAAATTCACTCATTACTGCAGAATTTTTGATTATGCTTTCATGTCTTTGAATGAGTTTTGAAGCCACAACCTATAGACACATTGACTCAAGCTGTCACTGAATCAAGATGATCTAATCTGTATTTTGATGAAAGGCCATTGACCTGAAACATTAATCCTGGTTCTCACTCCACCGATGCCGCCAAACCTGTTTACAAAGAACAAAGAATGGTACAGCACAGGAACAAGCTTTTCAGCTCACCAAGACTGCACTGACACATGATGACTTTCTTAAATTTTACCTCTACACTGTCCATATCTATTCCCTACCTATTGACTTATGCCTGAAACATTGATTCTCCTGCTCCTCGGATGCTGCCTGACTGGCTGTGGTTTTCCAGCACCCATCTCTTCACTCTGATCTCCAGCATCTCCAGTCCTCACTTTCCCCTATTTATCTGTCAAGGTGCCTCCTACATGTTGCTATTGTATCCGCCTCCACCACCTCCTCTGGCAACACAATTCAGTCACTTCCACCCTCTATAACACAACCTCCCTCTCACATCTTCTTTCAACTTGCCCCATTTTACCTTAAACCCATGTCCCCTAGTAATTAACATTTCTACCCTGGGAAAAAGCCTCTGACTATCCATTCTATCCATGCCTCTCATAATTTTGTCATCACTCCTCATCCTTTGATGTTCAAGTGAAAATAAATCAAGTTTGTCCAATTTCTCTTCATAGCTAATACCCTTCAACTAAGCAACATCCTACTAAACCAATTCAGCATCCCTTTCTGGTAGCCTGGTGGCCAAAACCATGCACAATATCCCAAATATGGCCTCACTAAATTTCTATGCAGCTGCAACATGACTTGTCAATTTTTATACTCTTTGCCCTGACCGATCAAGACAAACATGACCTCTGTCTTCTTGACCACCTTGTTCATTTGTGTTGCCATTTTAGGGGACTATGGACCTGTATGCCTTGACCCCTCTGTATTTTTAAGCTATTAAGGGTTCTGCCATGTAATGCATACTTCTGTCCTGAATTCAATCTCCCAAATGCATCACTTCACATTTGTCTCGATTAGGCTCCATCTGCTGTTTCTCTACCCAGGTCTCTAGCCTGCTGTATTCTCTGGCAATCCGCCTCACTATCCACCACTCCTCAGTTTTTGTGCTGTCCACAAACTTACTAATCAAGTCACTAACATTCTCCTCCAAATCATGTATATACATTACAAACAATAGGGGTCCCAGCACTGATCCCTACAGAGCACCACTTATCACAAATCTTCAATCTGAAAAAGACCCTTCCACTGCTACTTTGTATTCTAAGAATAAATTGGTTCTGCATCCATCTTACGAGCTCACCGCAGATCCCACATGACTTCACTTCTTGTATGAGCCTGCTATGAGGGATCTTGTCAAAGGCCTTGCTAAAGTCCTTTAGGACATCTAATACCCTGTCCTCATCAATCATCTTTGTCACTTCCTCAAAAAGCTCAAACATGTTTGTGAGACACAACCTCCCCCCCACAAAGCCATGCCGCCTATCACTGACAATTTTGTGTTTTTATTTCAAATTCCCAGGATCTAAGATATTTTGCTTTTGATACAAATTCACGTAGTTTCATTTGCTAAGCAATAATTGATAAGAGAAGATTTGGGGATTTTCAAAGACGGAGGTGTAAACCATTTATTTCAGTTAAACTGTTATGATTGGATACGAATACAACATTAACAATACTCAAAGTAAAAGACTCTTCTCCATACTTAAGGGAAGATCACGTGTACAATAGACTTATATCAAAAAACAGCTAATATTCTGTGGCCCTGGATAAATATTTTGTTAAGAGTCTGACTGAAAGCTAAAATGAAATGTATAGAAAAATATGATCAAACATTGAGCAGATCACAATTAGTGCTTTACTCAAGGGGCCATTAAAATGTCAGGGCTGAGTAGTATTAGTATGTGAACAATATCTTGGCAGCTGAAATTTCCTTTTTGCCTTATTTGTAGCAGACTGGTTAACACATTGATATCAAATCACTCCATGCACCATTGACAGTTTCGTTTTTGAAATGGGTCAATAATTTATGTAAATTGGAGCACACAGCAAATTGATGCAAAACTCTTGTTCAATTTAAAGATACACAGAGGGGATTTTAACCCAGCCCAGAGTTATCCACCAATTCCCTTCAGTCGAGAAACAATTTCAAAGACCTTTATCCTACACAAGATTTTATTGGCTTGCTTCAATAAATTAAAGGCATTTAGCAGATTTTGGACAGTGACAGAAAAAGACTTGTTTAACTGACAATGATTTTCTCTTACCGTTGTGTTGAAAGTAAAGTCAGTATAGCCCTACTGGGCCATAGAGCTGCTCTCTCATTGGAGATGGATGTCCGGTGGTGGTTTAACCTGAGCGTTACCATGCCTCAGGCAAGGGGCGATGTTGAGAAGCAGAGTCCCTCATGGGAACCTCAACTGGTGCAGGAACTGAGCCTATACTGTTCTCATCACTCTGCATTACAAACCAGCCAAACTACCACCTAATCAGTCCACACTAATCATTGTAATACATAACAATGTATTAACCCTCTTTCATAGGCCTAAACGTTCTGGTCCAGATCTCATTTGCACACAACAACATATTGTGAGACTCCTATTTTCAGCTATGAAGTAATAGTACCTATTCACAATGACACTGGTTGTTTTGAAGACCCACAAACCAAGACTATCTGTTTAACATAGTCAATCCATCACAGATTTCTCCATGCTATTTCAAACTGCTCGAACCGGCTACACGAGAGTTGTTTGTTCTCCTTCTTTGGACTGACTGCGTCATTTTAGTAACACCCTGTTTTGGCCACAGTTAATTGGTTTTCAATTCGATCATATTCCTGTTCAAAGTCACCAAACTCTAGGCCTCTCTTCAAGGTTATGTTTGAAGAAATGCAGGTGGCTGAGAGGGACATCATCTCCAACTCCCTAAACTTTTTAGTCATGGAAACAAAGGGATACAGGGTTTAATGCTTTGCAGAATTTGGGGAAAAAATCTATATTTTCCCACCCTGCCTTTCCATTCTCATATACATGGTACAGATCTTTGGGTAGGTTATGTTTTTTTCTTTGACACCCATCCATGAGAAAGACAATGAGATGAACCCAGCATGCAGACCTTCACCACAACCAGTTTACATTCATCAACAGAGTAACAATGCCCTCAACTAGGGTAGCCTAATTACCCTAGTTACATTGGTGATTGGCGCCAGTTTATAAGCATGACCAAAGTGTCTGCCAATTATATAAACAGGATCGCAAATGCCGTTTTAGTTCTGCAGGAAGTGGAGAGATTGAATTATCATTCTAGCCCTGGAGGATTTTTGGGCCATTGTCCCACCTTCCCTATCCTTCCGGCAGCAGCTCTGACCCATCTTCTCTTGCCACTCCTGCCAAGCTGCATGGTCTCCTTTAGCTCACTTGGTGACTGCGTCAGAGGTCATGACCTCAAAATAATGGTGGCTGCTTTGCTGTTGGAATAGCCGTCAGCCACCTAAGCGTCAAAATATTGGATATAAGCTTCCTTTCTGTGCAACTGAATTTTGTTCAAATAATCTGTCAACATATAATGATGAAAGAAAACTTTGCCCATAGAAATGTGAAGGTCACAATACTTTTCAATTACTCCAGCCTCGGTTTATATTTCTGCTGTAATGGTTTGCCTACTAAGTTGCTTTCTATGAACTATTGTCATTTAAATCATTCCTTCGTCTTGGTGCACCTTTCAATCAAATATGAACACCAAAGCTGATTCCCTTTGCAGATTGGATAAATGCTAATCATTCCTAATTGATGAAAACTATGTTCATCAAGTCTTATTGCTGAGATTTGCATTGCTTACTGAAGCCATTGACACATGGTGGGTGAGAGGGTGAGAAATCTTTGTCAGAATTGTCATTTAAGAAGCAAAAAGAATCAAGTATCAACACTATGGATTATTTTTTGTGTGCTGCTGGGGTGGGTCCAGACCAATTCCAGATTCCAGATTCTGACACTCCAGATGATTTTTGTCTGTTCAAGCAGCAAACCGGCACACTACACTCCCGACATGATCAGATCCATGGAGGTAGTCAGGCTAGTAGCTCAATAATTTATGGTTCACGGGCCCTCAGAGGAGTCATGAGGATTCATATATCTTTCAAAAAGCATACTATGCACCTCCATCAGTCACTTCCCACAGCATCTTATATTCTGACTGGCCAGTTGGGTTTCTCCCTGTCCTCATTTTTGGGGTGGGGGGAGGTGCTGTTTGGTTGAGAGTCCAGACCAGTAAAAGCATGAGGTTTTGAGAGGCTGGAGAGCTAGCAAGATACCCATACTGCTTCTTCAGGGATGGCCTAATAAACCACATGCCAATCAGGCTGAAGAAAGGTCAATGGCAATCCTTCTTCTGGAGTAAAGATCCCAGGACAGAAATCTCACCCAGCATGAACTGCCAAACTATCAGTGACAAACCTGGCGCTTAACAGCACCATTGGGGGACCACGGCTACTGATGGAAGAGGGCTCCTAGAAAAGATAATAAAAAGATAAGTGATATAGAAGGGGAGATGGGAGCAGTCTATCAGATCTTGGGTCTTGAGTAAAAGCTTGAAATGGTGTCAGAAGCAAGCCAGTGCCTTCCAAACCCATGACCAACTCTATTTAGAGGACTAGGTCAGCAGGTACATGGGAACACCACCACCTGCATATTCCCATCCAAGCCACTTATCAACCTGACTTGGAAATATAGTGCCATTCCTTCACTGTCTCTGGGTCAAAATCCTGGGATTCTCTCTCCTCGATTGTGCAACTAATTACAGCACAAGACTGCACCGGTTCAAGACAGTCTGCACCATGAGAAAGAAGGTCATGTCCCCTTCTATAATCCATCTATAATCAGGTTCAGTGTGTGCAGCAACTTGGTGAAGATGCCATGCAACTGAGTGACCACCCAGCTGAGTGTCTATACTTACATTCAGACGTTTTTCACTGGTGCACCTTGCAATACAAGTCTGTGCTCCCTGAGCAGCCTTTATCAGAGAGCTGCCATGATGGGCTGGCAGATGCCGAGTGTCAATGACCACGGGTAATGGCTGCATGTGGACAGTGCCCGAGGATCATTCCCTGAGGTTCAGTTTCAATGTAGGCAACACAGAGGTCATTCAGAACATGTGGCAAGCTGAATGCACCAGACACCTGCTCTGCCCACCACATCACATTTTCTCAATGTTTTACTTATTTGATAAGTTTGGTAAGATAGAATGCTGTATTTTAATGAGTTGAGTTAGCCCATTAATAAGGTCTTTAACAAGCAATAATTCCCTCTCTTTGGCAATTTGCAGATGCCTCATGAGAAACTCGCCACACTCCTTGTGAAAAACACATGGATGGATCATGTTGCTCCCAATACTGAGATGGGCTTCGCTAGACCTCTCAGCTAATTTTGCCACATATACTGTGATAGTCCACTTCATGCAGTCCCTTATAAGATCCCACCCTTGGAAAACAAATTGGATCTACACATGAACTTCTGCCAATTCTTAGTTCATGGCTTACTCTGCAGACATGCCTTTTGTGTGGTTGAGACAACAGGAATGCATCAAACTTTATCATTGAATATCTTTGATTTTTTTTAATGTCTGAGCATTTTTCCTTTCTGAATTAATAAATGAATGCTGACTGTCTGATTTTTCCTGAATGATTAGTATTGATCATCCAACAAATGTGTTGACCTGGCATCTTGTTTGTCATTCTTCAAAAAAAATGATTTATTGGAGCAGAATTTGCAGCACAGAACCAACATCTCCAGCCCCATCAGGGGTCATTTTTTTATGCTCACATGAGCCTACTCCCGTTAGTTCAACCTTTTGAACTCTTAAACTCCTTGTAATATGGGAGATGCTACACATTTCTTCAAATCCCTAAATTTTTCACCTGTGGCTGTTCTACATCCATTACCACATTTATCATTTAACTAATTCAACCTCCCAGCTTTCCTAGACATTTGGAGCCAAACTTTGTTGTGCAGGTAGAGCTGAGTTTGGGTGCTAGTCAACAGATAAAGCTGGAAAAGTTCAGAGTGCATCAAATCAAGAGCTCTAATCCACTGACTTCCCAGCATTGGGCTGCTTAGACATGAACACTCAGGGGAAGAGAATTGTCAATTATGATATGACAATCACTCACAGAGATTACACAGCACTGTTTTTACAACTTCCTGAAACCTGCGGCCAAAAGCAAAGCAAGAGCAAATGTGCAAACTGAATTCATCCCAGAGAAATCAGCCAATAAATGCTCAGTGCTCATTGCTTGCTTTCTTACCTGATATTGAGAAAGAGCTATTTCTCTATAAAGTTGCTGAGAGACAATCTATCCAGCACCGCATGACATCCAATGGTGTTACCATCACTGTTACCCCACTATCAACATCCTCACAGGTTACCATTGGACTAGCCATATAAGTTACAATCACAAGAGCAGCTCAGAAGCTAGGAATCATATACCCGAGTAACTCATTTCCTAACTCTCCAAAGCATACACACCAGCTACAAGGCACAAGTGAGGAGTGTGATAGGTTGCTTCCGACTTACCTGGATGAGTGCAATTCGAACACTATTTAGCAAGCTTGACACCATCCAGGGCAAACCAGCCTGCTTGTTAGGCGTCATATTCACAAATATCCATTCCCTGCACCACTGGCATTCAATAGTAGCAGTGTGTACCAGTTTTACTCTCTTCCACACTCAAAAGATACAAAAGTTTGAAAATGTTTACCAAAATATTTAAGAACAGTTTCTTCCCTGCTGTTATCAGACTTATGAATGAACCTGTCATATACTAGAGTCAATCTTTCTCTGTACCTTCTCTGTAGCTGCAACACTATATTCTACATTCTGGATCAGTGGTGCTGGAAGAGCACAGCAATTCAGGCAGCATCCGAGGACAGGCAAAATCGACGTTTCGGGCAAAAGCCCTTCATCAGGAATAAAGGCTTTATTCCTGATGAAGGGCTTTTGCCCGAAACGTCGATTTTGCCTGTCCTCGGATGCTGCCTGAATTGCTGTGCTCTTCCAGCACCACTGATCCAGAATCTGGTTTCCAGCATCTGCAGTCATTGTTTTTACCACTGTATTCTACATTCCAGTCTATTACCCTGATGTACTTATGTAAGGTATGATTTGTCTGGTTAGCACACCCAAAACAAAACTTTTCACTGCATCTCAGTACATGTCACAACAATAAATCAAATCCAATCAAAATAAGAACCACTGCAGAAACTTATCAAAGACCCTTAAACTGTACTTTTCAAACCTATGACTACTTTCATCTAGAAAGACAAGCGCAGCAGACACATGGAAATACCATCATCTGCAAGTTCCCCTCTAAACTACTCACCAGCTTGAGTTGGAAATATATCACCACTCCTTCAGTGTTACTGGGTCAAAATCCTGGGGTTCCCTTCCTAATGGCATTGTGATCCACCAACAGCACATGGACAGCAATAGTTCAAGAAGACATTTCAACAGCACCTTCTCTTGAGTAGCTAGGGATGTCAGTAAATGTTGGCCAAAGCCAACAAAAAGCAGGTCCCACAATTGAATAAAAAACAAATCGCATTTCAGCAGTCAGAGCAAGGAACTGAGCAGCCTGACTATGCTAGTGCCAAAGCAGTAGCATTTAACAGTAACTAAAAAATGAAAGCAAGGCTTTATAGTTAGATGTGGGTACGTAAAAGATATTTGGTTCCTTTAGCCAATGTTTCAGTTTTGAAATGCTTCTTCTCTATTTTTAAGTTAGCCCATTGTTTTTTTTCCCTCTCTATCTATGTAATCCCTTCAGACTATAACCCTCTAAAGTATACCCAATTCTGACCTTTTAAGCATCCCCATGTTTAATCAATCTACTCTGGAGAATGAACATTCAGCTGCCAGGCCTAAAGCCCTGAAATTCCATCCCTGCACCTCCTCAAAGCTCTATAAACTCTCTCCTCCTTAGTATGCTTCTTAAACCTCCCTTCTTGACCCAGCATTTGTTTACAAATCCTAATGGCTTCCTCTGTGACTTTGTAGAAGATGGTATTTACTCATTTTAAAATGCTGCATTAAAACAAGCTGTTTCCATTGTATATTTAGCACAGCTGAAGACAGGTCCCAAAGAAGAGACATTGGACCCAAGACGGTTTCTCTCATCACAGATGCCCGCCAGATCAGTTGAATTTCTTCAGCATTTTCTATTTCTCTGTCCTTCCTTTCTTAGATAAAGAGACCACAAACTGTTATGGAGTAGGTTTATTTAGGCAGAGTGCAGAACTGGGTGATGCACACAACAGAATGTAGTTCATGTGCCACAGTACTTTCAGAACCTGCATACATTTCTCAACCATTTCTTGCACTGAAGGTATAAAGGTCTCAGTATCCAAGTTAATTGGGGCCACTTCAAGTATCACACACTGTTAGAAGCAACTGATGTTTGTAACTGAGTACCTTAGCATTAGCCCAGAAACCGAAGTCTCTGTGACTGCATTATATTTATATATCATGTGTATACCAGGAACTGTAATAAACAATGATTAATTACTTTGGTGCTATGTTACTGACATCTAGTTCTTATGCAACAGCAGGTAACCTTAATATTGCCTCATCAGGTGTAAATATGCTACTGGAAGCAAATGCCCACAGAATGGTGATAAATCATGTAACAAGTAGTGAAAGAAGGACACACCTCTGATTATACCTGTTAAAATTAAAATTAGAGTCATAGAGATCTGTGCTACTGAAAAAGGCCCTTCGGCCCATTTTGTCCATGCCAGTCAAAAACAACCAGCTACCTATTCTAATCCCAAAATAAGTGCTTTCATCAGACTAAAATAATTCAATTATAATCTGTCCAAGGTAACTTATTCACAGATTATATGTATTTTGTCAGTTTAAGGATCATTTGTGGAAACCTGTGCTTTACAGAGTTACCAAATTTATTACAGATATGCACCATAAGCTTTAATCAAATCCCATCATTCTTGGCAGTATAGGTGCTGATCTTATCACAAGTTGGTGGAAAGTCTTTCCTTTAGATACCTGTCCTGGAATATTCGCTCAAGGAAAGTCTCTGATTCTATGACACATATTTGCTCAAAGATCTTCCAGTTATAGTTGACTATTTCTTGACTAGAGGCTCACATGGATAGCATGAAAGAATTTCAAACTGATGCAACAGTTATAGTAAGGAATATATTATCCCATCCTAGTCTCAAAATCAAGTATCTCGCTTGACTCCGCAATGAAGGTGACAGGATGAATGGTTACGGCTTCAGTTTTGGTCATCATCTAAACACTTAGTATTTGTAAATTGCTCAAGAATGTGGGTTTAAATTTCACTTCACTTAGAAGAAAATTGTCTCACTGATACATGACATTCAATTCTGTCTCCCCATTAAATAAACATGTACTTATGAAACATTGTTCAGTTAGGAATTTCAAGAGCAAATGTATGGCACACTGCACAAGTATAAATTAAAGTCCCAAATGAACATTCCAGCCTATGTTACCTAGCATTTTGTGACCTATATATTGAAATATGAATCAAGGTGGGCATGTCTGATAACAAGCAAACTATACAAAGGAATATGGGAACACATAGAAAAAGGAAAGATGACTCTGATGTGTGCAAGTCCAGAGTTCCAAACCAGAGTATATAATTCATACCCTGCATTCTACAACTGATTTTCTTGCTAAATTTCCATAACATCTACATTGACATCAGTGACTTTGATGCTACACAATCCTTTTTAAGTAAAGGATACCATGTGAAATAATAACATCTACCTAATTATTTGCTGTCTTTTCTCCAGTCTCCCCCCATGCTAGCTCATTGCTGTTTGCAGGGTTACAACAAAGTGTCTTCGGATTCAGCTCATTTTTTAACCACTGTGAACATCTTCCCCTCAAAATCTTCCTTAGAGTAAAAAAATGCTCAATTCTATAATCAGATCTTGTAGCTCAGATGCTTGGTGCCAGGTATAAGGTGGGTAGTTATTTGCATTTTGAAATTTTTCTATATATATGCCTCAATATTCTTCAGGTAAATTCGAGGATTGTGTGGTTCAAAATAACATAGGTTAAGGTTATGTTAATTTAAGAGAATTACCTGAAACCATACCGCAGATAATAAGGAATTTTAATAGATAAGAGGCGTTTATTTAAAACAAAACAAAAGCTGCCCTTAAAGTTTGCAAGGAACAATTATTCAGGAATGTTCCAGAAGGAAATAGCTCTGCTTGGTGGGACATTACAAGCAATTCTGTCAGGTCCTCATTTGAGAAATCTCACTCTTGGGATATTACTATGAAATCTAACAAGTAAGAAGAGGCAAAATCATCATTAAAGATTTATCTACAAGATTACCATTTTGGATATGAAATTGGTCAAAGATTGTTTCACCACTATATTATCTTGGCTAATGTTATATTAATATGTATGGTTATTGAAATTCTGACCTATGTGTAAAGATTAATGTGAGCATGCACAAACCTATTCTTTCCCCAGCAGGCAGTGATATTTATAACATTTCCGCTAAAATTGGTTGCTTTGTTTCCTAATTTATTGAATATTCCAATTAGCTGTAGGTCTGTGTTATGATAATCCAGTTCAGTAATTAAAGGCTTCCAGAAGGGCAGAAGAGTGAATCAACTGTTTGACTGAGCAATTTACATTCAGCAATACCAAACTTTACAGGATTCCTATCAGGAGCAGCTTTTAGTCAAGTAGGGACAGGAAAAGCAAATTAAGACCTGGTTTATCTTTACTCCTGGGCTTCACTTACATTTTATCTGCATAAAAATGGTGCAGCTTACAGCTTTTCAAAACTGTTATTCATTGGCTATGGACATCACTGTTAAGGCAACCATTTATTGCCCATCCCAAACTGCCCTTGAACTGTGTGGCTTTCTAAGCCATTTCAGAGAGCAATTAAGAGTCAACATGGCTTGGAGAGGGTGGACGCTAGGAAATTGTTTCCGTTAGGTGGACACAGCCTTAGAATTAGAGGGGGTAAATTCAGAACAGAGATGCGGAGACATTTCTTCAGGCAGAGAGTGGTGGGCCTGTGGAATTCATTGCCACAGAATGCAGTGGAGGCTGGGACGCTAAATGTCTTCAAGGCAGAAATTGATAAATTCTTGATGTCACAAGGAATTAAGGGCTATGGGGAGAATGCGGGTAAGTGGAGTTGAAATGCCCATCAGCCATGATTGAATGGCGGAGTGGACTCGATGGGCCGAATGGCCTTACTTCCGCTCCTATGTCTTATGGTCTTATGGTCTTAACCACATTGCTGTGGGTCTTGAGTCAGACAAAGACCAAACCAGATAAGAATGGCAGATTTTCTTCCCTAAAACCTTTTTAGAACAATCAACGACAATTTCACAGGCACATTCATGACACTAACTTTGTAATTCCAGTTTTATTAGCTGACTTTAAGTTCCACACATTGGTTGTATTTGAACCCATGTCCTCAACACAATTAGTGTGGGTCTCTGGGTCACTAATTCAGTGACATTTTCACTACACCATTATCTCCCTATAGACTTTGAAGAGCTTGGAGCCATCCACCAGAACTCAAATAAGTCAGACTATAGGATTTTTCAGCAGGATCTGGTGAGTAAGAAGAGGTAAGGATGAAGAAGGCTCCATAATGCTAATGTGCAAGCTTACCTTTTAGGGCCTCTTATGGAGTCAAAGCGTCATACAGCACAGAAACAGACCCCTGAGCCCAACAAGTCCGTGCCGACCATGTTCCCAAACTAAAGTAGTCCCACTTTCCTGTATTTGGCCTATATCCCTACAATCTTCTACCCAATGTATTATTGAGTAAAGACAACTGTAGCAGATGTCCCCACTCAAATTGATGGTTTACATTTCATGATTGCACAGTGTGTCCAGCCCAAGTAACACAGGACACAGTATCAATGAGTGACTTCCAGATCTCACTCCAGAGTTGTGATCTGGACCAAAAATGATGGTATAAATGCACTCATATCATGAACAATTAGGGACAGATAGTAAATGTTAGCAGTAACACTCACATCACTTGGAAGTATAAAAAAATTCTAACAGCAAATTCATTAATGTTCCTCATATTTTAAAGTTAAATTAATGAAGGCAGTCATGAGGTCTTTACAGATAGTGAATTGCAGCAAGTCTGTTCTTCAGGGATTGACCTCTATTGACTTAGTACTGCTGTCTGACTAAATTCCTTACCCACAGTGTTTTATTTACTTGTGATATTTCATATGTCTGATAAGTTTGAGTTCCAGACGAGGCTTACTTTGCTCAGGATGAGTAATGTAAGCAGGAGAAGCTTGCTTGAATCTGTAACACTTTGTATTTTTGTCCAACAAATGATTATTTTGTGATTGTAACTAGGTCAGCTATGGACCTCATAGAATACCATTTCCCTGTTTGGGGCTGTTAACTTGGTCCAATAAGGAGCTCTGCTGACAGATATAAACAGGAGTGTCAGAGGTTCTGTGTACTCTGAGAGCTGGCTTTGAAAAATCTGGACCAGTGTCAAGCAATGTGCTACCAGGTATAAATACAGGGTGACATGGTAATGGAATACTGGCTTCTGTGGATACTTTTCAGTTACGTAGTCTCCATTAGACCAGCATTTTATCCAAGATTTTTGCTGAATTTTAATGTAATGATCAGCAATGGAATTGTGCAATTATCTTGGACAAACAACCACAACCCAGAGTTCCTGAGTGATCAGTTACTTACCACCACCACAGTTTATGTGGTATCCATGAAGATAATCTCTGTCATTGAAGATTTTCTCACACCAATCTAAATAAGTATACATTATAACTTAAGTGAAGTGCTGTAATTAACTTTGCAAATTCTGTTTTGTCTTCATCTTTACAGTTAGCGAAGAAGGGATCAACAGGGTCTAATTAACTAAATTTGCTAAAGCTTATCAAAGGCCTGACTTCCCAAAAAAAAGGGGTATTAATGAAATCTAGATCATGAACACCATCAACATGTAAAAGTTAATTCTAATTGAGATGTGGACATTTGACAAAACATGTGCTCAAACTCAGAAGTTTGAACAACAAGTTAAATTTAAAAAAGCTATTAACATTAAATCAAAATATTGCAATTATAGATGGCTACCTCTCTTATGTTTAGATTTAGAACAAATGGAAGTGCAGGATATTTTCTAACCAACAGGTGGATTGAACCCTTTGAACAGATGGGATTTGAACCCAGGTTTCCTGGCTCAGAGGTAGGGGCACTGCAAAGCACCGCAAAAGTGTTAAATTGAAAGAGCAATTTTTGTTTTTGTTGGGCAACAATACAAGAAGTTGCAGATTCAAGGCAGAAGATATTTTCCTATTTGATCTGTTATGACATATCTCTGGAACAGGTGGGATATGAACCCAGACTGCTTGGCTCAGAGGTAGGGACACTACCACTGTGCCACAAAAACCCCATGTTGGAAGTGCACTGATGTACTTGTTTAAAAAATACAGCTGTTAATGAGTCACATTCCCACAATGAGCTGGTTAATAATAAATTGTGTCCACAGTTAATAATGGGAAGAGCTAGAAAATAGAGCATTTTGATCCATAAGGACTGACACAAACAAGTACAAAAAGTACAGCATATGAGTAATATGTCAGTTTAGACAAAGTAAACTGGAAGAATGGAAACAAAAGGTGTCTTGAAAAGATACATTCCCAGGAAAAAAAAATTGGATAAGTATATGTAAGGAAAGAAACCAGAAGGGTATGCTAAAAAGAATTAATGAAATAGATTGGAAGGACAATCATATGGAACATGGATACAGACCTGTCTGTTTGGCATGTTCCTGTGTTGTAAAAGTCTGCAATTATACGTGATTTTACAGATGATTAAATTGTGGAACTGAGGAATTGAGGGGCTTAACAAAATCAATTTTGAATCTTCCTATGTTCTAAGCAGAATAGTGTAATATCTGGTTGTTTACTAACACTGGTGTTAAAATAATTAAAACTGATGGATGTATAAAAGTAACTGCTGTATAACACACCCATTATGGATTGATATCACTATGTCTAACTTCTGTTGGACACAACATTACTTCAATTCAGATAACACAGATTACTAAAGGGGAGAGTATGCCTGACTGATTTGATCCAAAATCTTAAATGTCTGTTTGTAATCACTACCTTTTACCAGCATAAGGTTTATTTACTTTCATATGAGTTCTTTACGATATTTAAGGTTATGTGACAAATTGGAATAGGCATAACCTTTTGGGACAACTGGATGGATCAGTAAGATTAAAAATGATAGCACACACTCAATTTTGTTTGTCATGTATAGCAATTTCACAAAACAGTAGGGAAATCAGCATTCGTTCAAGATGAGAAATTTTATTTGTAACTGGTGGAGCGGATTTTCACCAGGAGTGATGGAACAAATCTGTTATTTTGAGAGTAACATAAATTTTTGCTGTACTATTTTACACAGAACTTCCAATAACGACAAGACTATTTAAACAGGAATAGGTCATGTAGTGAATTAGCACTTTGTTGCCTCAGTTCTGGGACCTGGATTTTAACTTATTAATCTTTGAAATGGAATGTGCGCATCACTGGCAAGGCCTGCATTTGTTGTCTATTCCTAACTGGCCTTGCTCTGACTGGTGGACTAGATCATCATGGAGGATAGAATCATAGAATCCCGAGAGTGTGGAAACATCCCATTAAGTCCATCGAGTCCACCCCTATTCTCCGAAGAGCATTTCACCTAGACCCACGCCCCTACCCTATCACTGTCACCCTGCATTTCCAATGGACAACCCATCTAACCTATACACTATGCATAGCCAATCCATCTAACGTGCATATCTTTGAATTATGGGAGAAAACCAGAGCAAACTCACACAGACACTGGAAGAATATGCAAACTCCACACATACAGTAACCCAAGGGTAGAACAGAACACAAGTCCCTGGCGCTGTGAGGCAGCAGTGCTAATCAATGGGCCATCGTGCCACCCCAACCATATTGTTATAGAGTGACACAGACAAGGAATGTCAAATTTCCTTCCCTATAAGTAGCTTTTTACAATAATCAGTGGTGGTCTCATGGTCACCATCATTGAAATTAGACTGGTGAGGAAAAGTATCAGGAAAATCTATTCTGTGCACTGTTTAACAATAATCAAGAGTAGAACTCCCAGCTAATCATTCTTCTTCTTTGCTAGCCTTGCCCAGTTGCATGAGTGCCAATCATACCTCATTCTCTTACATTCCTGGCTCAGATAAGCTAACAGCGCAGAGTAGAAATAAAAGCTGGGAATTTATGTTTATATGGATCAATAACATATCAGAGAGAGTATGTATCTACTTAGCCAGCAGAGAGCCAACATTTTAACATTTGTCTCATCTCTACTTTTACTTAATGGTTTAAAATTTCACACGAGCTTACTCTGTTTATCATCCGGTTTTGAATGTGTTTCCTGATAAGGTCTATTGGAACTCTAGCTGTAGAGCATCTTATTTCTGCAGATTCTAGTGTAAAATTCATTGCAATAGTATTGCAATAGTAAAACTCAATGTTTTTCTGCTGATATCAAAATTTTCAACTTTAATTTTTAAGCCATATATAGCAAATTAACTTTCAACTGACACACTTAACATGCCAATTAATCTATAAAAAGGAATTAATATCTTTTTAGGAGCAGGTGTGAGAGTTAGAAGGAATGCTAGGAGGGAGTTAATTAAATGATGTTTCCAGAATTCCTAGGAGCTTGTGAGTTTCAAATATATGAGCTAAAGATGCATGTTATGGTCACATTGATATTACATTTGTTTCAGCGCCACTGTTTCCAATTTACATCAACAACTTTGATATAGAATCTTTATGAAAATGGAATATATTCACCTTTGATACTAAATTGAGCAGAAGTTCTGATCAAGGAGTCAAGCATCAAAAGAAGAGACAAAATAAAATAAGTAAACGTAAAACATAGAAACAATTAAAATTTAATTGAAGTAAATTTAAGGTTGAGGTTATTGGAGAAAGGAAGGTGATTTTATTTGGATGACAAAGAATTAGTGAAAGATGGAATTAACATGATTTGTCAGTGATATTAGGTTTCTTTTTTCATTTACACTCTTCCGAGGGTTGTAAGTAAAAACTATGCAGAGCACATCGAGAGGTCAGTTTCTAAGGTTATGTTATTAACATAGGATCTTGTTAAATATCAGGGGGTTGTGAATCGTATGAATGCCAGCACAAGGTGTGCCCATGCAGAAAGATAAAGCCAACATCATTCACAAGCAATGGAAGCAGCTGCTGATTCGGGATTAATCAGGGATCAGTTGTTTCTTATCTGGGTCATGTTAATGAAGCCACCTCACCAACGATGTTGTTTCTATTACCTCCTTCAATTAGTTGTCTCTCAGAGGTTGAGGAGCTGAAATGACTGCTTCCCTATAACTGCAGCATTATATTGCACTTATAACCAACTGAATATATTCAGGAAAGAGGTAGATTTTTATAGATTTTAAAGGCATCAAGAGGTATGGGGAGGATGAAAGAACATAGTATTAAAACTGAGGATCAGCCATGATGCTATTGAATGGCAGGGTAGGCTCAAAGGGCCTGACGGCATATATCTGCTCTGTTTTTACATAAAGTTCACAAAGCTCTGGGACTGGATAACATGCATTCAAGGATGATGAGGGAAGTTAAAGTGGAAATTGCAGAGGTACTGACAATAATTCTTCAGTCTTCCTTAAACCAGGTGGTGGAAACCTAGCAGGTGCTGTGAAAACTTTGGGAAAGAATAATTTGAACAGAAGAAATAGTCACATGCACAAATGTGGTTAATTAATTAGAAGCAGCATGGATTTCTTAAGGGAAATTTGTGTTTACCTAACTTGCTGGAGTTTTTCAAAAAAACAACAGAGAAGGTTGTTGAAGGTAACACTCTTCTTATGGTAAACTTGGATTTCCAAAAGGCATTCAAAGCAGTGCCACATGTCAAGCTTGTGAGTAACTACAGATCATGGAATAAAAGGGACAGTAGTATCATGAGTGCAAAGTTGGTTGAATGACAAGAAATAGAAAACAATGGCTAATTAATGTTTTTCATGCTGAAGGAACATCTATAATGGCAATTTCCAGGGTTCAGCACTGGACTGTCTTTTTTTTTGGTATGTGTTAATAATCTGTATTTTGATGCACAGAGAAAAGTTCCGAAGTTTGTAGATGACAGAAAACTTGAAAGTACTGCAACTGTAAGGGAGGTAGTATAGAACTCCAAAAGGATGCAGACAAGTTGGTGGAGTGGGCAAATCAGTGTTAGATTAAGTTTAAAATGGAGAAGTGTGAGGTGATACAATTTAGTAGAAAGAACATGAACAGGTAAGATGTGTTATTCTATGGGATGTGAAGGATCACAGACACCTAGGTTTATGTGTACATCAGTCATTGAAGATGGCAGGTCAGTTGGAGAGAGTAGTTAATAGTGCATACAATGGGGTGTGTTAGTGAGGTATAGAGCTAAAGAGCAAGGAGGTTCTACTGAACCTGTTTAAGATGTTTTTCTACCTTACCTGGAATATTGTATACAATCTGGGCACCACACTTCAGAAAAGAGGTGAATACATTGGAGAGAGTGTGAATGAGATTTACAGGAATGATTCCTGAGATGAAAGCATTCAGTTATGAAGATAGTTTGGAGAAGTTGGTAACATTTTTATTGAAAAGGGATGGCTAAGAGGAGATTTGGTAGCAGTTTTCAAAATCATGAGGGTTCTGGACGCAGCAGATATGGATAAACTGTTCCCTTTCATAACAGGATTAAAAATGACTGGACATAATAGTGAAAATGTAATTTGACAAATAGGTTTTTCACTCAGCGTGCGGGTAGAATCTGCAATACACTGTCTAGAAGTGTGGTGGTAGCAGAATCAATCAAGACTTTCAAGAAGCCAGTGGTTGATTGTTTTAATGGAAACAAAATGCAGGGTTATGGGGAAAAAGTACAAGATTGGCAGTAGGTCACAATCCTTATTAGAGATCCAGAGCAGACATTCTTCACCATGTTTTTTTCTTCACCATAAAAATTCTGTAACTCAAGCCAACAGAGTTTTCCTCTGAGTATCATTGACTCCAGTTTTGCTAGGGCTCCTAAATGTTATATACAATCAAACGCTGGCTTGATATCAAGGGGGGTCACTTTCACCTCACGTCTGCATTCAGCTCTTTTATCCATGATGTGACATAGACTGTCATGAGATCAGGAGTCAAGTCATTCTAATCATCAGTGAGTGGGTTATTGTTGAGCAGGTGTTGCTTAATAATGGTAAAAATGGAAAATGTCAAAGCTATCAAAGAAGTGCCAATAAAATGTGAAATCTTTAAAAAGTCCTAGGTAGTTCAGTGTTCAATTGATGAAAGGCATTATCTGACTTATGCTGTAGAACTGATTTCCCAAATTATAATTGTGCCTTTCAAATCAGCATTTTGACAGACAGCACTAAGTGCTTATAGAATGGAAGTGTTTGCTTACATAAGGGATTAAGCATTTTGATGATGTGTTTGTTTCATAAGACAGTATTGAAGGAATTTCAAGTTATTGTATTTTTGTCTTAATGTTTTTTATTCAATGTAAATATGATTAATAGACAAATAAATGTATTGTCTCTTAATGTATGCCCATGTCAAATACTAAGTAAATTGACACACAGAGGAAGGTACAAAGTATGTGTGTGTGTTCATGTATGTGTCTGAGAGAGAGAGAGAGAGAGAGATAGCATGGCATTTTATGAGTTTGCACTGTGGCATAGGGGTTATAAAGAGGCATGGAGATGACTGAAGTCACAGGGGATATGATGGATCATTGGAGATGGATAGATTAGCACAGTGTTGCATATTGATATGAGGAGTTACGGGGATAAATAGATGGGTGTAGGTTGGGACAAGGTGTATGAGGTACTTGGGACTTGTACTGTGATATATGCTGGTACAAGGATGATGAGGAGCCATAGTGAGTGAATACAGACACATAGGATTCACAAAGTGCCATGGGATGGATACAGGAAATTAGTTGGCATAGATGGGGTGGAAAAGATGATGGGATTGAGGGGTTGAAAGTAGGAAAAATGTTTTATGTTTTAATGTACATTTGTGAAATTTGAAGGCAGGCTAGAGTCCCCAAGCTGGTTTTCTGCCCAGCTAAGAACATTCCCTCATCTCTGGAATCAATCCAGTGAACTTTTTTTCTGAACTTCCTCCAATACAACAGTATCCTTCCTCAAGTAACGGGACCAACATTGCATGCAGTATTCCATGTGTGTTCTTACTAATGCCTTGTGCGGTTGCAGCAACACTTCCCAACTTTTGTACTCTACTTCTTGAACAATCAATGGCAACATTTAATTTGCTTTCCTCATTCCCAATTGTATCACTGTGCTATTTTTCTGCAAATCATGCATGAAGATCCCTCTGCACTCAAAAGTTTCCCTCCATGTAAGTTGCCTTTCTGTTCCTGTGACCAAAATGGATAACCTCACACATATCTATGTTAAATTCTAATTGCCACATTTTGGCCTATTCACCTAATCTATCCATATCTATTTGTAAATCTCTTATTCCTGCATTGCAACTTACTTTCCCATCTATTTTAGTATCATTTGCAAATTTGGCTACAGTGCTTTCTATCCCTGCCTCCAATCTATTAATGTAGATTGTAAATAGTTGGGGGTCTATGGATTGAGGACAAGAATTTTTCCACCTCTATGCACCTGACCTGGAAACTAAGTCAGATCTGTAATCACAGGGGATTTCAATGACTATGATATCAATCGAACACAAGAGGTTGGGAAAATGGGACAAACAAATGGAGTTACTACAAAGTGTTCGAGAATTCCTTTCTAACCTAAAGTGTGTCAAACCCAAAAAGAAACAATTATTGTTTAATGGTGACACAGTGCAGATAAGAGAAGTAATGTTGGTGGAGATCTATTGGCAACAGTGACCAATAACATCAATATAATAGCAATCATATCTTACTCTTTAAAATGAAGACATCAAACATAAGTAAACTAATAAGGTAGAAATGGTCTAACACAACATTGGGAAACATTTGAAATGGTGTTCAAGAGAGTGCAGGAAACCATATCCCATTAAAAAAAACAAGCTAAATACAAATGGGTTCAAAGGATAAATAAAGAAATAAAAGAAAAATTAAAGGTTAGGAAAGACAGACATTAAGTTGACATGCATGGATAGCAAAGGAGCATGAAATAAAAAGAGACTATGAGAAAATTATGTAAGGAATAAAAGAAAATGGAAGGCAAAGAAGAGTCATGAAATTCAATTATCGATGAATATAAAGCAAATAGTAAAATATTTTATAATCATATTAATAAAAAAAGAAGCTTGTAATGAGAATGGGACCATTCAGGATAATAGCATAAGTAAGGAGAGAAAAATGGCAGAAAGATTCAATAAGAATTTCACTCTGTATTTATGAGGGAGATGGGAGAGGTAGACAGGATATTAACTAATGAGATGAGTGTTGAGATTAGTGCACTTAAAATAAACAAAACCTGATGCATTGAATAAACTAATCCAATCTGAAGAAGATAAAAATCCTGGTATGGATGGTTTCCATTACACATATTTTAAAATAATTTCACAAAAAGATAACAGAGACATTACTACTCCTATTTAACAACTTATTAGAAAGAATTGAAGTCCCTGTGGACCATCAGACAGCCAATATAATTCTGCTACTTAAGGAAGAGGACTGAACGCTCCCAGGGAATTATAAACTAGTCAGGTCAGCATCAGTAGCAGGAATAATAATGGAATCCTTGCTAAAAAAGAGAATAGAGGAAAATTTAGAAATAAGGAAAATGATAGTGAATGGTCAGGATAGATTTCAAAAAAGAAAACCTTGTTTGGCCGAACTGATTGATTTCTTTCAGTCGGTATAATTGGGGTCAGATAGTTAATACAGTGGATGCTGTTTATTTGGATTTTCAAAAAACCTGCTATGCAATATCACACAATACATTAATGAATAAGAGAATGTGGAGTCATAGGACAACTGGCCAAATGGATTTTTAAGACAGAAAAATAGGGTGGGAAGAGACAATGGTTATTCAGAGCAGCAGAACGTGGGATGTCAGTGCCGGGGCCATTGCTGTTCATGATTTGAAAAAATGATTTCGATTTTGGAATAAAACCAGAGTGCTGAGGTTTGCCAAAATTCAGCAACATGCCAATTTTGAGGGGTTTCATGGAACGTTTCTTTTTGTAAGCTCGAGCAAGTTATCTCATGCATTTCTCTACAGTTCATCCCATGTCAAATGCACAGCCCCTCTCATGGCACCATGTTCATTTTCATGTGTTCACCAGCAGTGGGCGCATTCACCACTGCTGGGAAACACTCCCCCCCTCCCCGCCATCTTGCAATTCCCTGTCTGAACTGCAACTATATGTGAGGTCAAGGGATGTTAGTCAGGAAGTGTCCTTCACATTTTGTGTGTGAACAATTGCCCTAGAGATGGCTAATAGGCACAAGGGGGCACTCAGTTTCAGCACCAGGGACCTGGAGATCCTGGTGGACAGGCTGGAGAAGAGGAGGACATTCCACTTTCACCTGAATAACCAGGGAACACCATGGAATCAGAGTCTGCGAGTCTAGTGCGAAGTTGCCACTTGAATCAGTTCAATGTCTATGGATTGGAGGATGGTCTGGCAATTCATGGAAGCCAGTTAGTGCTTTCTGCACTCCATGAGAGTGTGTGACACCATCGCTTTCCTGCTACCTCACACTCACTTCATCTCTGCTCCAGTGTGCCCCACCTCCACACTAACAACCCTGCCCCCACCAATGCTCACAGTCCAGCACTCTCATTACTACATGCAGCATCTTTCTTGTTTGTTCCGTTATGGGCCAGACCAAATCCCTCAAAATATATGAAGACGATAGCCCAGACCCTAACTTTTTCTCATCTTAAAGGCAAGTGCCAGATTTTGCATTCCAATTGGAATTCAATTGGTCAAACTGCCAATCTTGAAGCAAAAGACATTTTATTCATTTACTATAGTTAAAATACAACAAAAGAATGAGGAATTTGGAACAACTTAACCTTATGGGAAAACTTAATAGAATAATAAGTTATTTAACTATTAAACAGTCACTGTTCCAATATAGAAACATCCCTTTAACATACCCTTGGTAAAGTCAAATTCAGTAAAATAGATTGACTCACAGGCAAATCCAGCAGCAGCAAGACAACCCCAGCTTTTAGCTGTAACAGAGAGATGAATAAAAGCTTCTACATCTAGCTTCAAGACCCCAGTAGCAACTGCTCCTGAGAAACTAAAACTGTGAGAGCCCTGACCCCACCCATTCAAGTTGCTTCTATAATTCAGACTTTAGAAAAACTCTAAGGCCTTAAAAGCTGTGTATTTTTGACGCTGATCAGACTGCTCATTGCTTTTGTCTCAAACTGTCTTTAAAAAAAAGGACAAAATGCACCTCTTAAAGCCATAGTATCATCACAGTTCTGACTGCCCCCAAAGACCAACACTATTAACCCTGCGTATACACTCACTCAGAGCAACTCACCATCTTTCACCCACCAGCACCAGCCACTTTCACTTCACTCAATGCCTTTCCCTTTGTCTCATTCCAGGAGAAAACATCTCACAATGGGGCAGAGCCAGCCAAGCTGGGAGTTAGGGTTCCCAACATCAATCTCTCCTCACCCCTTCTAAGGAGAGAATCCTTACCATAATGAGACAGGGCCATGATTGCCCACGTAGTGATTCTGAGACCACCAATTTTCAGCAATTAAGAAAGATTCACTGCCAAGTGCTGTACTGCTCTCTCATTCCCACCACTCTGAATATAGTTGGATCATGCCCACTACATCTATTTCAGAACTAAACTCTTATCTCCTGTAGGCACCCTGGCACTTCCAAAGTCTCCACCTTGAAGAGATGAGCCTCGCAGACATCATGTCTTCCTCCATCCCTGAGGAAAATGCCACAGATGCCTCAAAGGATGCTTCCTGCACCTCTCAATTGTTAAGACACTGACATCTCAGTGGGTATATTAGCTACGTTAGAGTTGGGAGCACTACTGGCCAGCATTTCATTGCTACACGTCCATAGCTGATTGAGGAAGAAAATGTCTTTGGTTACTGGCAGTCGGGGCACTGCCTGAGACCTGCTCAGCCTCAGGGTAGAGATGACCCCATGGTGTTGCCTGCTAATGATTTTGTCCAAATGCATCCACAGTTACAGGAGGGGCACACAGTTTGTCAGAGGCTCTGGATAGATCCTGGGAGTGCATCGGCTGCCTCTGGCATGTGAGCTAGCTGCCTCTATGGACAGATTGGCAGCTGCTAGGATCCGACACTCAGTTTGCTGAATACACCCATTGAGCTGGGTAAGACAACAGGGAGACAAGAGACATTGACACCTCTCCAGGTGCCCCTTCCTCACAAGCAGACAGTGTGGTGCCAGCAGGTACCCACTGGAGGAGAAGCCACATACAGGCCCTTATACAATCTGCTTTCAGGACAATTCAGGGCTGCCTGGGACTCCACCTCTGCCCAGTCTGTCACCCCAACCCTATGGGAGTTCAAGCCGAGGTGGAGGAACTGCATTCCAATGGGTCATATTCAGGGCACTCTGGCTGTAAACATCTCCTAGGTCAGCTGTCCTTAATTCTAAGGCTAACAGACAGGCTCCATCCAGCCCAGCTGCTGGCCTCAGGACTGTAGACACAGTAGACATATAGGCAGCACTGGTGAGACTTCATTGAAAGTATGTTATCAAGTTGGATCTCTTGGTGTTGGTTCCAATGAGCCAATGTGGACAATAGTAGGAACAAAGCAGCTCATCTGTCACGTGATCAAACAGCAGGTGCAGCACAACTAGGTAACGTTTTGAACAGGTCCTTAAAACATTAGGACATGGAGGACTCTGATAAGGTGGACACTGAGATGTCTCCACGTGGATCTGGAGCATCACTGCCCTGATTCCGACATCTGTTTCTCAAGCCTTGTGGTGCACATGTAGTGGCTGACCACACATGAAGCAACAATAATGTGGCCCCCTTCCCTCACCCTAACCCCACAGCATCAACAAAAGGCAGCACTACAGAAAGAATAATGGGGTGGACCAAGGTCCAAGGTGTGAATTGAACAGCTCCTGCATCATGTGGAAGATGATTGCTACTTCTTTAACGAGGATCATTCTTTCCATGCAGACTACTTAGTTATACCAAACATAGACCCCAAGAGCGATGGTGACGGTCAAAGACACGCCCCCACCCTGACACTCAGCCCCAAATCTCCTCCATCCCTGCCTCTTGCAGAGTCAGGCTCGCCCATAGTATTTCATCTACCACCCTTATATGTAGAGTTGTACCCATTTCACAATTATTGTCCCCTCTACATCCCAACATATGGCCTCCAAGCCTCACAATTACTATCCCTGACCAGGTGTAGCATTGATGTGGCATGGCATCTTATCAAAACATGTCTTTCAAAGTTATGAACATATGAATAAACAACAAGAATAGGCCACTGAAGGCTTCAAGTTTCTCAGCCATTCAATAAGGTCATGACTAATCTGATGTGTTGCTGGAAAAGCGCAGCAGGTCAGGCAGCATCCAGGGAACAGGAGAATCAATGTTTCGGGCATAAGCCCTTCTTCAGGAATGCCCGAAACGTCGATTCTCCTGTTCCCTGGATGCTGCTTGACCTGCTGCGCTTTTCCAGCAACACATTTCCAGCTCTGATCTCCAGCATCTGCAGACCTCACTTTCTCCTCATGACTAATCTGATGTTAATCTCAACTCCAGATTTCTGAATATGTTCAATAACCTTTCATCCCCTTGGTAACCAAGAAACCAACAACCTCTGCCTTACAAATATTTAAAGATTCTCCATCCACTGCGTTTTGAGGAAGGGAATTCCAAATTATCTAAAACCTCAAAGTATTTTCCTTATTTCACGCCCATCCCCTTTGTGGCTGCACTAAAAGGACAAGAAGACAGTGGCAGCATAGGCTCAGAGGTTGGCACTGCTGCCTCACAGCTCCAGGAGCTCGGGTTTGATTCTTTTGGAGTGACAGTCTGTGTGAAATTTGCATATTTGCCATGTCTGTGTTGGTTTCCTCCAGGTGAACCAGATTCCTCCTGTAGTCCAAATGCATGAAGGTTAGATGGATTGGCAATGGGAAATATGGGGTTTTGGGGATAGGGTGGGATTCTGGGTCTGGATGGGATTATCTTTGTCAGGTCAAAGCAGGTGGCATAGTGGCTCAGTGGTTAGCGCTGCAGCTTCACAGCACCAGGGACCGGGGTTCGATTCTAGCCTTGTGCTACTGTCTGTGTGGAGTTTGCACATTCTCCCCGTGTCTGTGTGGGTTTCCTCCGGGTGCTCCGGTTTCCTCCCACAGTCCAAAGGTGTGCAGGTTAGGTGAATTGGCCATGTTAAATGCCCATAGTGTCCAGGGCTGTGTAGGTTAGGTGCCCTAGTCAGGAGTAAGTAGAGGGAAGGGGAATGCTTCTGGGTGGGTTATTCTTTGGAGGGTCAGTGTGGACTTGTTGGGCCGCAGGTCCTGTTTCCACACTGTAAAAATTCTAAATCTGAAAAAGATTCAATGGGCTGAATGGCCTCTATCGGCACTGTAAGGAATCTATGATGGAGGACTGTGAGCATCAAAGTAGACATGAACTGAGTGAGCACTAAGGAAGTAATTCCATCCTATTCCATTGCTTGTCCCTGTTCCCAAAGTGCTCTGACAGCAGCATTGTAATAAAATGTGTTGATGCACTCCAAAGCTTAACATTGAAGTGGGGAGATTATGTACTAATGGCATGCAAATAGGCCTCCCACTGCTCACTGATGAGATACTTGTCTCACCCTTCAAAATGCTTTTTGCAGATTTTTGATTTTCTCAACATCAAAATCCTAATTTTTTTCAAAACTCACTGTATTTTTCTATCTGAGTGATGATTGAACACATTGGTCATGGATTGAGAAAATTAAGACCATAGTTTCTACTTTTATGAGTGGATGTCAAATTGGTGGGGGATAGTTAAGATCCAGGAGAACTGCAGCAAATTACAGGGGGACATTAATAAGCTTGAACAACAAGTGACAAATGGTAGGACATTCTGATAGGCAGAATAGAGAAGATCATTTATTACTGTGAAGATTCAAAATTTCAGAGGTGGAGAGGAAAGCAATTTAGGAATACAAATACATGAACCACTAAAAATTGCATATGTTCGCAACTCCAAAAAAAAAGCAAAATACGGCTTACATTTCTAGAAGAACAGAATTGAAAATTGGAGAGGTCATGTTCTAGAATCTAGATTATGCCATATTTAAATGTACCGTGTGCAATTCTGGTTGCTACATTATAAAAATGATGTCGATGCACAGACAATATGCAGAGAAGATTTACAAGGATAATACCAGAGACGTGTGGAGTTACATGTAATAAAACAATTGACTGGCATAATCTCTTCTCTCTTGTTCAGAATAAGGCTGAGTTGTAACTAACCAAAGGTCTTTAAAATCAGAAAAAGTTTTGATAGACTGGATAGTGAGAGAATGGTGATCAGTATGAGCTGATTACTTGAAATTGTGTTTGAGTGGTATGGTTGTTCAGAGGTTAGCACTACTGCCTCACAGCTCCAGGGATCTGGAGTGACTGGGTGACTGTCTGTTTGCACATTCTCCCCGTTTCTGTGTGGGTTTCCCTCAGGTGCTCCAGTTTCCTCCCACAGTCTAAAGATGTGCAGCTTAGGTCAATTGGCCACACTAAAATGCCCTGTAGTGTCCAGGGATGTGGAGTCTAGGTGGATTAGCCATGGGAAATGCAGGATTATGGCGATAAGGTGGGAGGCTGGGACTGAGTGGGATGTTTTTTGGAGAGTTGGTGTTGACTCAATGGGCCAAAAAACTTCTTTTCCCACTGTAGAGATTCTATGACATATAATAGTCACCATGAACTCCAATAGATAATTCAGAACAGCTGTCTTTAACTAGGAATGTGAAATTTTATAACATGGAATGGTTGAAGTGTGTCAGATAGACACACTTAATGGGAGTTTACACAAATCATTTTCTGCTGGGTGCTCTGGTTTCCTCCCACAGTCCAAAGATATGCAGGTTAGGTGGATTGGCCATGCTAAATTGATTATCGTGTGCAGGGATGTGCTGGCTAGTTGGATTAACCATGGGAAAATAAACGAGGAGAAAGTGAGGGCTGCAGATGCTGGAGATCAGAGCTGAAAATGTGTTGCTGGAAAAGCGCAGCAGGTCAGGCAGCATCCTGAAGAAGGGCTTATGCCTGAAACATCGATTCCCCGTTCTTTGGATGCTGCCTGACCTGCTGCGCTTTTCCAGCATTACATTTTCAGCATGGGAAAATAAACCATGGTTTATAGCATAGGGCAGAGGGGTGAGTCTAGGTGGGATGCTCTTCAGCTGGTCTGTGTGGACTTGATGGGCCAAATGGCCTGCTTCCACACTGTTAGGATTCTATGATTCTAAGAAGGGAATAGATTGCTATTAGATTTAAATTAAGGAGGAGGCTTAAATAGAAGATAAACAACAGTGTGGACTGGTTGGGTTCAATGACTTGTTTCCCACATAAGCCTATGTAAAATGAAAACAATGAGGCTGTGAGCATTTCAACTGAAAGGGGGTGTCATAAGAAGGTTAGACATATGCATTGCATTAACTGGAAGCACTTGTTTCTAACCTTGGATGAAAAGAATTATTACACGTTGCAGTCTCCAATACTGACCTCCCTTACCCTGAAAAATATAGAACTAATCACGAGAGAGGGCAAAAAACACAATTTATGAAGAAAGTCTTACATTGCTGAAAAAAAGGTAAATGATTTCTGCTGAATCCTTGTATCCTGGGATTGTGATTACTGAAAGCATTACGTTCCTCTAACATTCTTTCAGAATTTTCATTCTTTTTAGATAACATGTCCAGGGATTTCTGCAGAATCACGAAGCTGAAAAAGCAATTTGCACAATCTAACTGTGTTCTAAACTGCAAGGGGAGCCAATGCGTGTACAGTCTTGAGCAAAAGTAGTTATTCAAAGTAGTCATTGCAAATGATGCACATTTGGATGATTCAGCAGTTGCTAGGATGTAAGATTTTTCATTCCACACCTTAGATGTAGAAGAGGATGAAAAGGTTCATGAGATTAAAGACACGGATAATGGCAGTCCTTCTGAGGCAGCAATTCAGCCAGAATGTTAAAATACATTTCCTTTCACAAAGTGGTGACAAAAACGTTGGGAACACAATGAAATAAAATAGAGGCCTTAGCAGCTAGGTAGTAGTCACAATTCACAGGATAAATAAAATGTCACCATATTTAGTTAGTACACTGGTGCTACAAGTGTGGACATGTGATATATTTCTTCAGTTTTAATATGTAGTTTACGTATAAAAGATGACAAACAGAACACTATAATCATTCTGGTACTGGGCTGACGAACAAGTGAGTTCATTATTCTAACCTGGCAACTTGTAAAGTTGAATTCAATGGATCTTAAAAATTGCAGGCTAACAGCCGGTCATGTTAACACAGCATCCTGCTTGTGTGCCCACATGTCTGGAGGAACAATTTCTCATCTTCAGACGAGGCATTTTACAGCCTTCTGGACTTAATTTTGAGTTAAACACCTTTAAATTGTGAACAATTTCTTTCTTTTCTTTTAGCTTGTTATCATGTCCTCCTCTCCCCCATCCCACTTACTGTCACATTCCGATCACTTGATGTAAACTACTAGCATTTTTTCTCCAATCGCACCTGACACACACTACCGCCACCACCATCCTTCCAAACTATAGCATAAATGCTGTCCCTCCATATTTCACTTCAGCTCTGATGAAGAGTTATCTCAACTAAAAATGCTACTTTGCTCTCTCCCGGTGGATGCTCCCTGACCCGCTGCGATTTCCAGCATTTGTTGTTTTCAGCTGGAAAATAATGATTACTGTGATAAAGCACTTAGTTCACTCTTCAGGCAAGCCGACTTGCCTACATCTGTAGTTATAGTCTATAACCACATGTTGTCTTTTAATTTCAGTAGAAAATCACCTTTCAGAGCTCTCAGTTGTAAAAACATTGACTACCGCCAAAATAGTCTTGCACTAAAGGAAAATAGACTTGTCTGTTAACTCATATTGAAATTTATTTCCAAATAATATAAGAACCATGTCCAAAAATGGCTGACAAAAGAGAAGCCAAATCCAAAAATAGGTCCTAAAATTGTTTTTGTCATTAGTTATTTCACAAACTGGAAGATAATGCTTATTTCTGCTTTGATAACATAAGTTGCAGAGTAAACAAATTATAAGTTTCAGTGTGTTTATAATCACAGCCTGTGCACAAGAAGATAACTCTGGACATACATCTGAAGAAAATCCACCTGACAAATCGTTATCTTTTTGAAATCATAGGTAAGACAATCCTTAGAGCCCTCTCAAAACATTAAAAAGACTGCACATCTTCGAAGCACATTGTAAACCTAGCTTGAAACTGCACTGGGAGTGGGCTTTGCACAGTATCAAAGAAAGAAAGTGATGCCTCACATCAATTGGTTTCAACATGTTGCAAGTTAGATTGGAACCTGACTCTGAAGTTAGGCTGACACTTTCTTGTTGACATGCATTTGAAACTGCATCACATCCAAGAAACTAATCAAATATAGTGATTTCCTGAATGATTGGGCACAAGCTGCTTTTCTGCACTGACTGAAGCATTGAAAACCATGAAATATGCAAGGGAATAGAATGTAATTTCAAGAACATTTTCACAGATAGCTTTAGATCTTACTGCTGTCCGCTGAGGACTTATCTGTTTATACCACTTATAGTACTTCCCTAACAACTGGTTGCTTCTTGCTTTGAAGTAACCCTCCGCTGCCTGTCTATACATTATAGCAGGCTGCTTCTATCAAATCTTATTACCTTTCAACAATAACAAACCCTTGCTTATTAATTTCTTTAATTAGCTTTCAGTGTAAGGGTTAGATTTGATGCAGGAACTGTGGGATGTCTGGGCAATACCTGAGGGCACTGAAATTTGACTTGCTTAAAAGTAATCACACTATCAGCTTTATCAGCTCCACTGTTATTCATTTTGACTACTTCATTAGAATTTGATGAGTTAAAGCATTGCAACTTCAATTTCCTGAGCTAAATGTAATCACTGGGTGCTTATTGTTGTTGTGCAAAGAATAACAAATGCAGGGAAAGGTTTATTTTTGAGGAACTGCAATTATAAATAATTAGTAGATATCCCTTTTTCTCATTTATTCTCAGTACATCAATAAGTAATTTTGCTGAGGGTCTATTGTATCCCTTGCATTTTTGTTTACATCACTAACTTTCCATTACTTCTATACTTCTTACAATTTTCATGCTGTTAGTCCAGAAAGAGTTTTTGAAGTTATGTTTAGGGTTTGTTTGACAAAATACAGCCTATTTACAATTTCTACTTTTTGCAAAAACTACTGAAGCAAATGATTGAGATGCCGAAGAGGAGTGAGACTTGCACTTATTTCCCCATAGACTGCGAACAATTAGTTCAAATAGATAAAATAAAAATGCACCCTAATATGTTTGGTAGGTGTCTCAATTTTCAGCTGGGATGTCTGACATGATTTCTGCCCGACGCTTGGGATCACAGGGAATTAGCAAAAAGGGACTAAGAAACCGTCAGATCCAGTCAAAGCTTTGAACTTTGATTATACAAAGGGGAATGGGGGTAAGTTCAGAATCAGAAAGATGATGTAGGGGCTCAGTTCGGATGTATTTTTCCATTCAAATGCACAATGAAACATTCCACATTCCTAATTGTGTATTGTCACATGAAGCTACATCAACCCTATTTAATGTAATGATTCCGATCATAGTTCCTGTGTTGTAAACTAAAGCACAACAAGGCTTTACCTTACCAAGTCCTCAACGTACTATGAGTTTTCATAGTTCACCTTGATAATGTTTGGAGAAGAAACTGTGAGGCATGTACTAAAGTTGTGAATATCTGGATGAAATAACATGGAGATACTCTTGACACATCACTGAGTTATTATCTGGTGGTTCAACTGCACCCCTGAATAGAAGACCACTGACCATTTATGGAATGACTAATATCCCTGTGCTTGAGAGAATATTTCAGGCAAGATCTTAATTGTGAGGAACATATCTCAGGTTCAGTGATAAAATGAAAGCCCCCACCCGGCAATAACTTTTACCCTTGAGTTAAGATTCACATTTTGTTCTCACATTTTTGCTAAAATTGGCATCAGCCAGAGGACCACCTAATTTTTTTTGTTGTTGCCAATTTTAAAGCATTTGTGTGTGACACAGACCGTGTAGGACTTGTGACTGTTGATAGGATTTAACATTCAATCATTTCCTACTACATGTGTATGCAGAGTAGTCAATGGGAAATAGCATCTGCTGCAGTGAAATGTGGAGAATGGCTAATCTAATGTAGATGGAATTGTTAATTTAGCTATGAATAGAGGCTTTAAAACTCAAAAGGCATATATTGTGAAGGGCAATAAAAGTTAATTAGTTGCTTAAGATGAAGCAAAATGCATTGTTGGTTTCCACTGGGTCCTAAAAGCCATCACAGTGTAATGTTTTGCAGTTTGCGTGATTTCTATCGGAGCCTAACGAAATGGATCTATTACACATCACCATCTCTCATGTTTTAAATTTGTAAAATCTTTAAATTGTGAAGCTGATGATGGGGACTTCTTGGTTTCAATTAAATAAAGTTGAAATAATAGTTTCAACTAAGTTTCCAGGAATGATTTAAAAATCAGTAATGAAAATTTGCTTTTTTACACCAACTTAACTTTGAAATACTCCAAAGTACAATGATTTAGAATTGTTGCTATGTTATTGAATGTGACTATCATGCTAGACTAACAGCAAAGGGAGAAACAACTAGTTATTCTACCATTAGAAGGAAAACCTGCCAGAACTATACAATCTTGGCCTCCCCTGTTTATCATTGTGCATGGGATGGCAGCTTAACTAAATTACAGCATCCTGTTTGACTTCATTGTAATTTATCCCTAGTAGTAGCCCACAAATGACCACATTTATTGACTGAATCTCACTAGTCCTTATAGTGGTAAAAGAATGCATGAAGTGATTACAATGTAATTTCATTGGAAATGGAAATCATGTAGCATGCATTATGGATGATCAAGCTCCTCTCGATAGTTCTGCAGTCCTGCTGAAATAAATTTTTGTCCTTGTGATCAGGGCTTGCTATGTCAGTATACTGTTACCTATTTTTCTTCAGTCAGTTTAATTTCTTCCACTTTAAAATTAACACAGGATTTACAAAGAAACATAGGCATGTTTAAGTCATTTTTGGTTAATAGTGAGATTGAAGAAACCAGCAATTTATGGTATGGAAGAGATATGTTCTGAGTTACCGGTCAGCACAAATTATTGAATGATTTTCATTTGCCTTGTGAAAATGATATTTTCTATTTCACCTCCATGAG
Source organism: Chiloscyllium plagiosum (assembly GCF_004010195.1). NCBI lineage: Eukaryota > Metazoa > Chordata > Chondrichthyes > Orectolobiformes > Hemiscylliidae > Chiloscyllium > Chiloscyllium plagiosum. Next base: position 105,242,290 of record NC_057712.1, on the reverse strand, counting down.
ATTTAAGAAATGATTGGGTTTCAGATGGAGGTATGAACTAAACTCACTTTAAGTTAGTGCTGGGATAGGTCATGGCATAAGCAACATTTTAATGACATGATTAATGTTCTTGCAATGCCCGTAAACATTGAATGTCCAGAAAGAGAACAGTTGAAACAGTGGACTCTTACTCTTACAAATAGGAACTTGTCCTCAGAGATTTTTAAGTTGAAAAGTATAAGATGATTTTTTTAACAACTATTTTCTGTCTTGTCTTTCCCTTTGCTTTATCTAGTTGTTTCTCTATTGCTTATTCAATATCCAATTTGATTCTAATGACAGGACTAAAATATGAAGACAGACCGGATTAGAACTATATGCATTGATGTTTAGAAGAATGACGGGAATCTCGTGGAAATCTATAAAGGCTAAAGGACTAGAGAGGGTGTAAATGCAGGAAGGATGTTCCTAATGTCCAAGGATCTGGATCAGTGGTGCTGGAAGAGCACAGCAATTCAGGCAGCATCCGAAGACAGGCAAAATCGACGTTTCGGGCAAAACAGAATCTGGTTTCCAGCATCTGCAGTCATTGTTTTTACCTTATGTCCAAGGAGTCCAGAACCACAGAGTCACAGTTTAAGGATACGGGGTTGGACATTTAGGACTGAGATGAGGAGGGATTTCTTCATCTAGATAGTGGTGAGCCTGTGGAATTATCTGCCAGGGAAAATAGTTAAAGCCAAGGCAGTGAATGTTTTCAAGAAGGAGTCAGACATGGTTTTTGGGGCTAAAGCGGTCGAAGTGTATTGTTTGAAAGTGGGAAATGGCTACAAAGTTGGATGATCAGCCATGATCATATTGAATGGTGGAACAGGATTGATGGGCTGAACAGTCTATTCCTGCTCCTATTTTCTATTTTTCTTGTTTCTAATTTACTCTGTGTCTTTTCCATTGCTCTTTCCTGCCTCTGTTTTTTTCCCAATTGCTAATAACAATGACTATTAATTCTGTCATTTATCTTTTGATGTCACTATGCTGTTATCACATTTTCAGCAACTCGGAGCTCAAAAATAATTGGAGTTGATGAGTGAAATAAGAAAAGGTCTGAGATGCTATTAGATTCTTGGTCATTAGCTCACCTACTTTGTCCATAGTTGCTGACTTATTAAAAGATAATTCATTGAACTTGAACATTATTGGCTGGGTGAACATTTATTGCCCAAAGCTAGTTGCCTGGACAAGATGGTGGTAAGCTGCCTTCTTGGCCTGCTACTGTCAGTTTAGATATAGGATCGTCTCAGTGTATGTTTGCAGCAATTCGTTTTGTTTTTGCTTCAGATTAACCGCACCTCTGTCTTTGTAATGTTTATTAAACTCCCTTTTACAGTTGCTTCACTTCAGTATACTTTGACATTTATTTTTTTAAAATCTCTTATTTTTCTTCTTTGAACTCTTGTTCAAAGACAAATAAACAGACCTGAAATTCCATGGACATAATCCCTAAATTCTCTGCTTCCGCAGCTTTGGTAAATTCCTCACCTCCCATTCATACTATTATCCCAAATATTACAGTAGAAAATCAGAAGACGTTTATGGAAAATTAAGGTGGCTATTGTATTCAGAAATAAAAACAGAAATTGCTAAAGGAAACCCAGTAAGTCTGGCCACAACTGAACTGTTCTGAGGGAAGGATCACTGGACTCAAAATGTTAACTCTGCTTTCTCTCCACAGATGCTGCCAATCCAATGAGTTTCTCCAAGCAATTTCTGTTTTTATCTCAGATATTCAGCATCTGCAGTTCTTTGTTGTGTTCCATTGTATTCAGAACTTGATATAGCTACAAATGTACAATACAGTGAATGAGCACCATTTGCACTTCAACACCATTGTCAGAAACTCAACCATTGAGAAACAGAACTGACGGTCTTACTTAGTGACATGTCAGTTGGAGATTAGGTCAGATGTGAGGCAGAGGTTTTATCAAAAGGACAGAAAAGCATAAGTTTTGTTTTCTGTCGAATCAATTGAATTATCCGGAAGTACATTTTGCATTTCAATTTGCCAGGTTAATCCAATATTTTTCAAGAAGTCCAATAAAGAAAAGCAATGAATTTCTTAAAGATATTTCAGTAAGATTGGATATTTTTATGACAATTTAAATCTCATGTCAAGTATAAACATTCAAGACTGTGAAACTATTTTCTTCAGCAGCTTCCATTGGGGTGTGCAGGTAATTCTACTTTTATAGTGTCATTGAGATCAAAAGCACAGAAAACACTTTTTGGCCCATTTTGTCCAAGCTGGACAAAATTTGTGGGTGAGACCTCACACTTAAGTTTGGATTGCTTGACAATATGGTAAGATTTGTTAATAATAATACAGTCAAAGATAAATTTGTGTCTTAAATGGAGGACAATTCACTGCCAGAATACAATTCTTAAAGCAGAGTGGGGGGGAATACATCTGCCCTGCTAAATTCACCTGGACCATCTCTGACACCTCCCTCCCCTTCTTGAACCTCTCCATTTCCAACACAACACTGACATTTTCTACAAACCCACCAACGTGTTGCAATGTATGCCCAGGATCATGTTACAGGGCTCCAGTAACAGATAATAGTAGTGCATTGTGATAGGCTACTTAAATCACTGGTACATGAGCTAATGCTGAAGATGATGGTGTTGTAATGTGATAGGTTAAGTGTAATGGAGGGAACCAGTGTGACAGGCGATGATTAGTTTAGAAAGACAAAGCAAGCAAGCATGATTGGCTATGCTAATGTTATCCGATAAGCGCAGGACCAACAAATTGTATAAACTGAAGGAGAATAAAGAGCTTCTGGGGAGTCAGGGAAGATATTTGCTAACTCCCATCGATTTTATTTTGCAAGATTAAAGTTTAAGTTCGTGAAGGACTTTCTGCATCTCCTGGTAATTTTTTTAAAGAACATTGAGTAATTCTTCCACAACACCTCCCGCAAAAAATGCTATCCCTTATTCCCAATTCCTCTGCCTCTGCCACATCTCCTCCCAGGAGGACCAGTTCCACCACAGAACACACCAGATGGCTTCCTTCTTTAAAGACCGCAATTTCCCTTCTCACGTTGAAGATGCCTTCCAACGCATCTCATCCTGGCACCTTCCCCTGCCACCGCAGGAATTGCAAATCCTGTGCCCACACTTGGCCCCTCACCTCCATCCAAGGCCCCAAAGGAGCCTTCCACATCTATCAAAGTTTCACCTGCACTTTCACACATGTCATTTGCTGTATCTGTTGCTCCCGATGAGGTCTCCTCTAAATTGAAGAGATAGGACGCCTGCTCGCAGAGCGCTTCAGACAACATCTCTGGAATACCCGAAACTAACCAATCCCACCGCCCTATGGTCGAACACTTCATCTCTCCCACCCACTCTGCTGAGGACATGCAGGTCCTGGGCCTCCTCCATCACCACTCCCTTACCACCAGATTCCTGGAGGAAGAACACCTCACCTCTAACCCCAATGCATTAATGTGGATTTCGCCAGTTTCCTCATTTCGCCTCCCCCCACCTGACCCCAGCTCCAACCTTTCAGCTCAGCACTGTCCTCATGACCTGTCCATCTTCCTTCCCACCTATCCACTCCACCTACCCTCTGACCGCTCACCTTTACCCCCACCTCATCCACCTATTGCACTCTCAGCTATCTTCCCCCTAGCCTCCTCCCATTTATCTCTCTGCCCCCGAAGCTCTCAGCCTCATTTCTGTTTAAGGGCTTTTGCCTGAAATATCGATTTTCCTGCTTCTCAGATGCTGTCTGACCTGCTGTGCTATTCCAGCACCACACTCTCGATTCTAATCTCCTGCGTCTGCAATCCTCACTTTCACCTCATTCCTTGATATCTTTTTTCGCAGATGACTGGCGGAATTCAATATTACCAATGTGGCATGTGTCATATGCAATAAATTCTCATGCCGCCCTTGCCAACCTAATCTCTGGGAGTTCTAATGGAATAAAGTACCTAAGCAGCAACAAGATTAGATTCTTAATTCCAGCTCTTTAGTGAATTCAAATCTGCCATGGCGGGATTTGCATGCAAGTCTCCAGAATGGTGCCGGGGTTTATGGATTAATAGTCCAGTGATAATACCACTAGGCCATTGCCTCCTCACAATTGGTCTCCAGGTAGGGTGGCTGCCTGAAAATCTTCACAAATTCAGACTGAATCAGAAAGAGGAAAGTGCAAGGATCTCCACCCTGCAGCCTCTTGCCTCATTAAACTCCACCCCACCCACAACTCTAAATTATGGGAGCACGGCCCATTTAAACCTTAGACCTGCTTTCAGTTCATCACTATCTGGGTGAAGAAATTCCTCCTGATTTCAGTCCAGGGGTTCCATCTCACCAAATTCCTGTCATTTTCCTCATTTTCTTTTGTTTTCTCAACAACGTATTGTTTTGTTGATACCCTTCAGTGTTTCTGTCTGAAATAATCTGGTTCATCATTTCAGTGAGAATGGGAAACTAAAAACAGATAATAGACTTCACAGAAGACAAGGAACACTCACCATATTTGACAGTATTAGTTGAGAAACGGAAATTTATTCATTTGAAATTTCAGCTGAAGTCCTGTGTTTTCAAGTTATAGAATCCTTACAGTGTGGAAACAGGCCATTTGGCCCAATAAGTTCATACTGACCCTCCAAAGAGTAACCCACCCAGACCCATTCTCCTACATTTACCCTTGACTAATGCACCTAACCTACACATCCCTGAATAGTATGGGCAAATATGATGGCCAATTCACCAAACCTGCATATCTTTCAACTGTGGGATGAAATCAGAGCACCTGGAGGAAACCGACCCAGACACAGGGAGAATGTGCAAACTCCACACAGTCACTCAAAGCTGGAATTGAACACAGGTCCCTGGTACTGTGAGGCACAGTGCCATTTTGGAAGTGTTCCATTGGACAGAGGGAGGGAGAAGTATGAGGAAGGGTGGAGGAGAAAAGAAGGGCCTAAGATACTTCTCAGTGAGGGAGGTGGCCTCAAAGCGGGATTATTTTGTGGAGGGATCAGGAAGAAGTAGAATGGTTTGCTCTGCCTATGATCTTGGCTGACCTCACCTCACCCTCAGCTCCACTTTCCTGCTTGCTCCCTATAACCCTTCTCCTATTACTCATTAAAAATCGGTGTATACCTTTTTAAAACTTATTCAATGTCGAGGCATCCACCACATTCTGGGGAAATGAAGTCCATGGATTCATGAGTCTTTGAAAGAAGCAATTTCCCTCCCCATTTCTGTTTGGAATCTTCTGTTCCTTATCTTGAAACTATAACTACTCGTTCGAGCTTACCTCACAAGAGGAAACATCTTCATTACGTCTGAAGTTGACAAACAAATTCCCAAATGGAAATACTTATAGAGTTGGCTCATTAAAAAAAATCACCCCCAGTAAATATGTGTGGATGGAATGTGATTGTGTGGTGTCAGGCCCAGAACAAAGTCAAGTGGACGGAGTTCCAGATGGTTCCTCAGCCTGAGTGCTGTTGTGAAGATCTCTATGGTGCAATTGTTTGACATGCAATCCAAATGTCTGTTTCTTGTCTGAACTGGTATAATAATCTGTTGTAAAACAGTTATGATTGGACTGAGGTGGATAAAGTCAGAAGTCACAAGAAACCAGGTTATAGTCCAACAGGTTTATTTGAAATCAAAAGCTTTTAGACCGCTGCTCCTTTGTCAGGTGAAATGTGAAACTCAGCATTTCACCTGACGAAGAAGTTGCGCTCCGAAAGCTTGTGATTTCAAATAAACCTGTTGGACTATAACCTGGTTTCTTGTGACTTCTGACTATAAAATAGTTAGGTTACCTCTCCTGTTAAATTCTTTAGATGAACCATATCTGCACAATATTATTGACAATCATTTTCCTAGTCTCAACACACATCCTGTTCTGTATTGCAGATAAGTTTGAAATAATTGATTTATGACAGAGTGCTGAAATTCAAGTTGTTAGAATTTTAAATTCAAATACCTGAAGGCTCCAAAATAATAAAACAGAATAGGCTTGTTGCAGTTAACTCTTGTTGAAAGCTGATTTTGTTTTTATACACAATTTCTTTGTATAATTGGTGCTGGCTTTCTTTCTGTTATTTATCTGATCCCATTTCCATGGCAATGCTACAGGGGTCAGCTCTCTTAAGCCTATCATTAGTCCTGCACTGCTTTTGATCTGAAATGATTCTACAGACCAGTGAGACCAGCCTGGGTCTATTATTTGATGTAGTTTCATTTTGGGCAATTTTTTTTTTATTTTACTGGGGACGGGATGGGAGAAAGCATCCAATACAAATCGGAAATGGAAAATATTTTGGTCGTATACAAGGAATGGAAAAGTTGAACTGGCATTACATTAATGGACCATAAACAAAGTGTAGTGATTGAAAAACTGGGACGTTCAAGCATGAAACTCAGCAGGCAAGAGATGTACATATTCCAGAGGGATATAATCGAGCAGCATCAGACACAAGATGCAATGTGAAAGTGGCACCCGTGGGTTAATGAGATTAATGAGGTATGTCAGTCTCAATCAACTGCAACTATTTTATTTCTTCAGCATTTATCAAAACATCAGAGGGACTTAATTGCTTTTCTTGGTGCAACTTACTTAATTTAGGTACATAGGAGACCAGCAGGAGAATTGTGTCACTGGAGTATAGGAAGGAGAACTGTAAACAATGAACTGTCGAACTATGATCGGAGGTCTTGATTAATATTATTCTTTTTTTTAAAAAAAATCATGCGGTGGTTATTGGCAATTTATTTACTATCAGTCCTTACAATTACATAGAATTAAGAATAGCCATTCCGTCCAGCTCGTCTATGCTCCACAACAGACTCATTCCACCCTTATTACTTAACCTAACTGATGCTTTTTCCATCATGAAACTTATCCAGTTTTGCCTTAAAGGCAGACCTATATTATTGTTTGTAAGATATGTATGTCACTGTGTAGATCATTATTTGTGGCCCCTACCAAATTGCCCTGGAGAAGATGGTGGGAATGAGCAACTTTCTTGAACTGCTGCCATCTTTGGAAGACAGCAACACTCACAGTGCCATTAGGAAGGGAGATAAGCACTGGATAAAGTCCATAATTTGTTACAGATCCAGGCAGGTCACCCCCAAATCACTGAGCTCTGGGGTAAAACGGGAAGAACTAGCTTCAGTTCCTAGTTCACCCATCCTCTTGTTTGATTGCAACTAGCTTAATTTATAAAAGATCTCCTCCTTTATGGATACCTTTTCCCAGACCCAGATGAAGCTATGTTGTAAAAGGAGTCAACTTAACTTCCTTGAATTAACAAAAAGAGTGAGTTTATTAATGACTAAACATGGGAAGAATTAGTAATGCAACACACAACTACACAGATTAGAAACAAAAGTCAGAGAGTCGTAGAATCAATCAGCACAGAAACAGACCCTGCGGTCCAATTTGTCCATGCTGACCAGCTTTCCCAAACTAAAGTAGTGCCTGCATTCGGCCCATATCCCTCCAAATCCTTCCTATTCATGTACTTGTCCAAATGTCTTTTAAATGTTGTAACTGTACCTGCATCTGCCATTCCCTCTAGCAGTTCATTTCATATGGTCTCCATGTGAAATGCACAAAAGACAAAACAAAACAATACAACGCAAGGACACAGCGAGAATCCAGGTTGGTTTACAATGGCTGCATGCAACAACAACAATAAGCAAACAGCCCAGAAATGCAGTCCGGTGTATTCAATGAGCTGGGTGCATTTCCCTGTGTAGACAGTGTCCTTGCTCTAGCTTTACAATGATGGTTGCCCGTTCATTTGAATGTTGATCATTAGTATCCAGAAGCTTCCTGTAAGTGGATAGGACATGTGCCATAAGTGCTCATAGAGACTGGCACATGCTGGATGCCAATGAGCATGGATGTGGTGTATGTATAAACAATGCCTACAGAATGTATCTAAGATATTGTTTCCCAATGTTCTACATGGACATCTTTTGGAGTAAGTAACAATTGAAACCCGTCAAAAATCTGCTCTGATTTCCATCGTCCATTTTCCTGACATTTAGGTTGTATTGTGAGTTTGGTAAAATCACAACCATGGTGAGTTGGGTAATTAGCAAGTTATTCACCAAACAATGATAATCATCAATTGAGAGCTTACCATTGACTAAGGAGTGCATTGAGGAGAAAGTGAGGTCTGCAGATGCTGGAGATCAGAGCTGGAAATGTGTTGCTGGAAAAGCGCAGCAGGTTCCTGTTCCCTGGATGCTGCCTGACCTGCTGCACTTTTCCAGAAACACATTTCCAGCTATGGAGTGCATTGCTACACCGCTTGAGAAAAGCACAATATAGCAAGATAATCTCAATGACTGGATCAGTCTCACCAAACATCTTAGCCAATTCCACCACTGATCTCACTGGAGACTGGGCTACACAGAGCCTGGTAAGATTCTAGCTAAGATGTGAGTCCATGTAGGTAAAAATTGAAGAAAAGTTATTAGCCTCTGAATTCCTTGTGAAAACTGGATGGTTGAAAAGTTTACTTGGGCAATGTTGATATTTGAGCAGTTGGTTTCACAAGTTTTAGCTTTGCAAATTTGTTGAGATGATGTAGTCCAGTTCATTACAGCTATAGTTGAATTCCAGAATTCAGGGTGAGAGAGATTCCTTTTGTTGTTCTGTTTCCCATTTGTTTGATTGCCAACTCGTTGACTTCTAACATTCAATGTGAGAAATGTCTTTATCTGCAACACAGGGGTGACAAGGAGATAATTCTTCAACACGACCTTCACAATATGCTTCACTTCAAACCAAAACTGGTGCACATGAGAATGTTCCGCCCCACACTCCACACGCACACTCCAGTGGAGCCGAAACTGGAGTTTAATGCCTGTCCTTCTAGATCCTTCAAAGGGAAAAGCAACACCTCCAGTTTGGGATTTTTAAAATTCATTCATAGGATGGGCATTTTTAGTCCATCCCCAGTTGCACGGAGGAGAGGTAAAAGTTACCCACATTGCTGTGGGTCTGGAGACATATATAGGCCAGATCAGGTGAGGATGACGGATTTCCTTTCCTGAAGAACATTAGTGAGTCAGTTAGATTTTTATACAGCCAAAAATCTGCAGATGCTGGTAGATAAGCAGGAAGCTGGAAGAACACGGCAAGCCAGGCAACATCAGGAAGTGTAACCCTTCTGCAGGACTGATTTTCTTTTGACAATGTTGGTTGTTAGAGGGGAGTGATGGACAGGTCAGGAGGGCTGTGCCCAGTTGGAGGCTTGGGACTCGGATAAAGTGAGGGGAGGGGAGATGAAGAAGCGGTTGAAATCCACTTTTATCCAGTGTGGTTTCAGGATCACAAGGCGGAATTTGATGCATTCTTCCTCCAGGCGTCGGGTGGTAACGGTTTGCCGGTGGAGGAGGCCCAGGAACTGTATGTTCTTAACAGAGTGGGAGAGGGAGTTGAAGTGTTCAACCACAGGGTGGTGGGGTTGGTGGGTGCGGGTGTCCCAGAGATGTTCTATGAAATGATTCACAAGAAAGCATCCTGTCTCCTTGATGTAGAGGGACCACACTGTGTGCAACGCATGCAGTAGATGACATTGGTAGAGGTACAGTTAAACTTCTGACAGATGTGGAAGGCTCCCTTGGGGCCTTGGACGAAGGTGAGAAGAGTGGTGTGGGCGCAGGTTTTGTACTTCCTGTGGTGGCAGGGAAAGGTGCCAGGAGTGGGGTGTGGGCTGGTGGGGTGTGGACCTGATGAGGGAGTTACAGAGGGAATGGTCTCTCTGAAACACTGATAAGGGTGGGGAGGGAAATATATCTTTGGTGGTGGGGTCGGTTTGGTGGAAGTGGCAGATGATGATGCGAGGTATGCGGAGGTTGGTGGGGTTGACTATTAAATTTCCCCTTAGCCTTCAATGGTTTAAGGTGAATAATTTCAACAACATAGATGTCCCTGTGCAACTCTCACCTCAATGATATATCTGGGCATGCACAAGCTTTGTACTGTCAGCCAAATTTGAGTTTTGACCGGATTTGGGGTGAAGGAGTTGGTGGTGGTCGGGTAGCGGAAATGGGAGTGTCAGTAACCAGCAAGCAAAACACCCAAGGTTGTTCCCAAATACCTTTCTCTTTGGAAACACAAGGCTGATTTACCCACCTTCATCAGGTTCATCGAGCTAGTGATAGTAATATATCCAATAATTCACTTGATTTCTTTATTCATTAATGGGGTGTAGGCATCACTGTCAAATGCAGCACTTATTACTCATTCCTAATTGACTTCAAAGTTGTAGGGAACTGTCCTTTTGAAACATCGAGTCTATGAAGGCACATGTCCACTATGCTGTGAGATATTGTTATTGACAAAGTATTAATCTTAAAGTACAATACATAAGAGCACACATTGACCAATATCTAAAAGGTACATGCATCGTTGATTTAACTGATTCCAAAACAAAAAGAAGAGGCTCCATGGCTCTTATTACAAAGTTACTCTCAATCGTTTTTGTCCTTGAGACATTGTTTTGATACACTTTCTAGAACAAACTATTGCCTTTTATATTGCTGCCATTTTCTTCCCTGCTCAACAATTCTACTGTGATAAAAATGCCCTGTTTTAACACTGTACACATTTCAATCACAATGATTCTTTAGACTCAGTGCCTGACATATGCCCCTCTCACGGCACAATGTCCTTATTCTTGAAATTCAGCCACATTAAATGTAATCAGAAATATTGAAAAGAAAAAGCAGTTTTCTCAAAAATACTATTGAACAATTCTGTTCATATTACTATCTTGTCGCTGGTAAAAAAAAATTAATTTTCGAACAAACACCATAAATCTAGGAGAAAACTAACATAGAACATAGAACATAGAACATTACAGCGCATTACAGGCCTTTCGGCCCTTGATGTTGCACCGATCTGTCATACCAAAATGAAGCCCATCTAACATACACTATTCCATGTACGTCCATATGCTAGTCCAATGACGACTTAAAAGTACCTCAAGCCTGGCAATTTGGTTTTCTATTTGCTTTTCTAGGCAAATGGACAGTAACGACAGGAAATTAGTCAATTTGGCCTCCTCTGCTCCCTCCAGATTATGATACAGTTCCATGCAAGAGGCTGATAAAGATAAGAAAATGGTAAAGATGATTAAGAGATACAGTTGCTGAGGTATATATGTATTTTACAGATTTGCTAATGTAAACCAATATAATCAGACATGTAGGGAGCTCACGCACCTTAGTATGCATTCCATGGGTGTTCCTTTGTTGTCAGGAAGTATGTCCTCTTAACCTTTAGAGATTGCATGTACATAGACCAACATCGCTGCCATGAACCTCTCTGTTTTGTCTTGATAAAAGTATTTCTTTTACTCAAGAGTAGCATACCTCCACAGCTGCATATGCTTTGATGTTTCCAGGGGTCTCTTAGTAAAGGCAGCATTTGCTGCCTGCATCCCGGGGAAATTTCAGTCCACTATCAGGATAAGTAGGGGGTGTGATAGTGGAATTATCATGTCTTCACTTACTACAATAAATCCATCGCCCAGGAATCTCTAGTGTCAATGTCATGACAAGGAGAACAGAGGGAATATACCCTTTAATCTAAACTATTCAGCCTCGAGCCTTTCCCCAAAGTGGAAAAGCAGTTAAAATTCAATAATACTTGGAAATGAATGTACAGGTCATTGCGGTCTATCATTTTGAAGTATACTAGACCAGTCAGGCCAGTATGTGTCATTACTGATGGTTTCCAACACCTTCACCAAAGCTGCAGTCCAGCCACCTTCTCTGTTCTTCACTAGTAGCTGCAAGCCCAATCTAATGTTCTGTATTTCCACTGCTCTAAAAATTGTCCTCATTTTCATCCAAGAGCCAAGCAGTGTGTACTGGGATTGCAAAAGCTTTAGCTTAATGAGTGGCTGGTGCAATATTTAGAGGTGACATCATTTGGGTATCCATGGCTCAAAATATACTGGATTTTACGAATCTCCTGCAAATGTTGTTGATCCATTCACAGGAAATTCTTCTGTCTGCTTTGCTAGTCCTTTTACATAAAATTGATTAATGCCTTATTAAAACTTCCATTCATAGATATTAGCATATTCATACAAATTGCACTGAATACAATTTGCATAAATTGCCCATTTCACTTCAGTAGTCAATGGCCAAAAAATAATGGTGTGCTGTTTGGTTCCTTTTCTTAAAAAAAAGCAACCTGTTTAAGCAATAATTTACTAGCAAGTAAAGCATGCATTATAGCACATTTTGCAGACAGTTCTCTTCGGGGAAGGGAGAGGGTGTGACAGTGAAATTGCCATGTTTTATCTTGCTACAATAAATTCACCACTCAGCAGTCTCGAGAGTCAATGTCATGACCTGGAGAACAGAAAGAATACTTCCTCCAGTTGACAATATCCCTATCAAAAATCCATCAGTAACAGATGTGAATAATTATTTGGTTGCCATCTCCTAATTTATTAGCCATTAGTCATGGGTGCACCCACATTATTTCATTAAAAAAAACTGATTGACTTTCGGTGCAGCATTATGAATAGCTGAGAATGATTAATGAAAATCTAATTTACCCTGGGGATTCAAAATGACATCACAAACCATAAGCGACGAGCTCAAGCACTTTGTGAATGTCATATTAAGGCAGAGATTGTAGGGTGATTCCAAACACTTCACTCCACGGGGATACAATATACTTGCAACAGAAAACTGATTGATGAATGTGGGTACTGCATTAGCCCTATTTCCAATCCATGCTCACTTGCTCTGGGTTATCCAGACCTATGAGCATTGTGTCCATTACTCACAGTATTGATACAGCCTAAATATAATAGTAATTCACCCATTTCTTCAATAAAGCAAATTTAATAAAGCAATATATCATAGGGTCATATATGGAAAGAAATATTGCATGACTTACTGAAATGGAAAGATGTGGGACCTCACAGATGATGACATTTGTAATACTATTCATCTTCCAATTTAGGACATTTGCCATGAGGTGTGAATATCTTTTGTCCTGAAGCTACTGGGGCAAACAAACAAGATATGCTTCCATCGTTGAATAACAACAGGGTGACAATGTGCACTTATGTAACACTTTTAACATCAAAAATTGTCTCAAGGTTGTAAAGACAATGTATTTATTATTTGTCTTATATTTTAAATTGGAATTTGAAATGAGTGAAGAACTGCTATAAATCCAAAGGTTGCTCAAAGATTACTGCATGGTTTTGAAAGCAAGTAACTTGACCATTATTGTAAATACTGTGTGAACAGCTGTTGATTTACGCAGTTGTGGGAGAAGGTCACAGTTACATGGGAGCCAAAGGGTTGTGTTAGAAATGGAACTTTGGTTGGCAAAGAGTATTGATTGGTTTGTGGACTATTGACCACTTAGCATTGACAAAGGCCTTCTGCCTGTCAACAGCCTTATAATTGGCTTTCAGGTAGCTGTACATCTTGAGTCTGTAAACAAGAAGTCTTCGACCACCACCAGCTTTGTAGCTCTCTCTCTCTCACACACACACTGTTCTCTGCAGTGAATTGCACTTTAAGCCTGAAGAAAACCTATTTATCTTGCCTTTAGCGGTGGCTGTTGGCTGTGACGTTTAACTGATAAGTCAAAGATTTTTTGTAAGTGAACCAGCTACCATGTGCATCATATAAATCAGTGAAAGTATCCCGAGAAGGACAACTGAGAACTTAAGTTTGGACCAGCACAAGAATCATAAGAATCATCTCAGCAGCCCTTGTGAACAGTGGTTTCTGTCAACTGGGGTTGAGAAGAAAGGTAAATTGGGGAATATTTGCATATTTTAAAAATCTTTTAGTTTTTGATTGATTCCAAAAATAGCAGGGCTTCTTCTTTACTGCACTAACCCAGTGAGATGAGATAAGGTGCTTCATACAAGTGTACTCAGGCCAAAGTGGACACTGAACAGATTTAGTTGGGACAGTTTCAAAGAGGTTGTAGGAGTTCAATCAGGCAGCACGGTGGCTCAATGGTTAGTACTGCTGCCTCACAGTATCAGGGACCTGGGTTTGATTCTAGCCTCGAGTGACTGTCTGTATGGAGTTTGCACATTTTTCCCTTGTCTGTGTAGGTTTCCTCCAGATTTCCTCCCACAATCCAAAGATGTGCAGGTTAGGTGAATTGGCCATGCTAAATTGCCCATAGTATTCAGGGATGTGTAGATTAGATGTACTAGTCAGGAGTATATGTAACATAATAGGGTAAGGGAATGGGTCTGGGTGGGTTATTTTTCAGAGTGTCGGTGTGGACTGGTTGGGCCAAATGGCCTGTTTCCACACTGTAGGGATTCTATGATTCTAAAACTTGCTGAGGTGGGTTTGGACCAGCTGTTTAAATTGTGAAAATCTGAATTCTAAATCTTCCACATTTGGGTTTTACAGAGGCAGACAAGACAAACAAGGACTTACTTTCAGGAGTTGGGATAGCATCTTCAAAATTGTAAAGAGATGGGCAAAATTTGATTTAATCTGCATTGAAGGTGTACAGGAGGTGGAAATGCATTCCAAACTTCACAGGAAAACCTAGTAAAATGAAGCAAGAAAAAAGACACTGTTGTGGAGGAGGTGGTGTACTGTACTCTCCATCATCCAAGAGCAGATAGAACACATTCTCTACTGTTTCAGCACGCTGTACTCTTGCTTTCTATTAGAATACCTCACCCCCAGCCATTAAAAGATCCCCTTCTACACCTGCCTACCCTTCTGCCCCTCAATTTGGATGGACAGCTCCTGAAACTACTCTCAGTAAGCCATTCCCTCATCACCCTGCTTCCCCCAAGATTACAAACTACATACAATAGAAAAACACTTTGTTCAAACGAACAGGGCCATGTCAGTGTTTATGCTTCATGCAAATCTCCTCCTATCCTTCTTTATTTAATTCTATCAATATATTCTTCCAGTTATTATCTAGTTTCCTTCTAAATGCATCTATGCTACTTGTTTCAACCATTCCTTATGATAATATGTTCTATATTCTAACAACTCACGATGTAAAGAAATTTCTTCCACCTTTCCAATTGGATTTAACCGTGATTGTTTAATGCTCATGTCCGGCTCTTGACAAATCTACATTTTAAAAGACCTTCACTTCACCAGTCCAATTAAACACTTCCAACACATAAAAATCATACCAGATCACTTCTATGATTTACTATTTGTAGAGAAGAGAGGCCAGGCTATTCAAACTTTAACAGAAACTGTGACCTCTCTATTTTGATATTAATCCAGTCTTTCTGCACTTATCCAGTGCGAGAAGGGATGGAGTTCCAGGATTTTGATATTGATGGAACATGATATAATTCCAAGCCAGGGTGTTGAATGGTTTGGATGGGAACTTGCAAGTGGTGTAGTTCCCAGCTACCTGATGTTCTTGTTTTTCCAGACATAAGTGGAAGATGCTGTCTGAAGACCCTTTGTGAATTTCTGTTGTACATCTAGGGCCCAAGACATTATCCTGAGAAACTCCTGCAGAGATGTCCTGGAGCTGAGACGATTGACCTCCAACAACCATGACCATCTTCCTCTCTGCCAGGAATGACTCTAACCTGCAAAGAGTTTGCCCCCGATACCAATTTGATTCCAATTTTACTCGGGCTTTTTGATTCCATATTCAATCAAACATAGCCTTGATGTCAAGAGCAATCATTCTCATCTCATTCCTGGAATTCAGCTCTTTTGTCCACGTTTGAATCAAGGCTGTAATAATGTTAGAGCTGAGTAGCCCTGATAGAACCCAAACTGGATAACAATGAGCATTTTGTCACTAAGCATGTGTTGCTTGGTAACACTACTGATGACACCTTCCATCACTTTATCATTGATCCCGTGAGTAGACTGATGGACTAGTAATTGGTCGAGTTGGAATTGTCCCAATTTTTATGTCTCGATCATTCCTGGACAAATTTTCATGTTGTCAGGTAGATGTCAGTGTTGTATCTATACTGGAACAGCTTGCTTAAGGGATCAGTAACTTCTGGAGTCGAAGTCTTTGGTACTATTGCCATAATGTTGTCAGGTCCCATAGTCTTTGCAGCATCCAGTGCCCCCAGTGTTTCTTGATATCACATGGCGTGAATTGAATTGGCTGAGGACTGGTATCTGTTATGATGGAGACCCCTGGAGGAGGCTGAAGTACTTCTGGCTGAAGATAGTTGCAAAAGATTCAGCCCTAGTTTTTTGTGCCGATGAGCTGCACTCCCCCATGTTGAGGATGGGGATATTTGTGGAGCATCCTTCTTCAGTGAGTTGTTTAACCATTCACAAGTGGGTGTGGCAGGACTACAGAGCTTAGCTCTGATCCATTGGTTGTGGGATTTCTTAGCTCTATCTATCACTTGCTGCTTCTGCTGTTTGGCACGCAAGTAGTCCTGTTTGGTAATTTTACCAGGTTGACATCGCATTTTAGGTATGTTGTGTTTTGCTCCTGGCATGTCTTTCTATACTTTGCATTGAACCAGGGCTAATTCCATGGTTTAATAGCAATGATAAGGTAGGGGATGTGCCAGGCCATGAGGTTTCAGTTTGTGCTGAAGTATAATTCTGCTGCTGTGATGGCCCACAGCATCTCATGGATTCTCAGCCTTGAGTTGCTTGACCTATTCAAAGTCACTTAGCATGGTGATAAGTACCACTCAACATAATGGAGGGTATTCTCAATGTGAAGGCGTGACTTTGTCTCACTCTTACCGACACTATCATGGACTGATGCATCCGCAGCTAGCAGATTGCTGAGCATGAGTTCAAGTACATTCTTCTCTCTTATTGGTTTAGCCACTCCCTGTTGCTGATGTATTCTGGCAACAATGTTATTTAGGACTCAACCAGCTCAATCAGTAATGCTGCTGCCAAGTTGTTCTTGGCAGTCAGCATTGAAATCCCTTAGTCAGAATATATTCTGTGCCCTTGCCACCTTCTGTGCTTTCTCCAAGGGCTGTTCACAATGGAGAAGTACTGACTTATCAGCCAAGGGAGGACAGTACGTGGTCATCAGCAGGATGTTTACTTGACCATGTATAATCTGGTGCCATGAGACTTCATGGAGTCCATAGAGAATGTTGATTACTCTGAACTGTACACCACTGTGCCTTCGCTTTGGCAGTTAAAATTAATTCCTTATTTTCCAAGTGTCATTGATCTCCTGTGTTTCTTTCAGAATGTATTACATTTCTATTTGTATTCAGTGAAGCGAGGAAGGAAAATATAATCCAAAAGTAAAAATTGTGAAAATTGTTCATTTTCCACTTCCTGACTGTTCACTTCAATAAAATGTGTGTGATATAAATCACGTGAAATATATCGTAAGTTTGGAGTTTCTAGTCTTTGAGTGAGTAACCAGTTGGTTTTCTGTGTGCCTGAAGTTAAGGATTAATTTCTGTATCCATGATGATTTGTTTTAAATCAGCTTTGAGACCTGGATTTAGAGTAAAAAAGGTTTGTGCACTGTTGATTAAGTTTTATGTATTTTAGATTGTTTGTGATCTAGGAAGTTAGATAATGGAAACTCACATTTTGGTAGAGATTTCTGTAACTTAGATTTTTTTTGTAAGCTTAAGGTAAACATGCATAGCTTAGAGAGGAAGTTTTTTGGCTTCAGATTTTGGTTTGAGTGAGACAGTCCTGTGAAGCCCTTGGAAAAGATAGCAGGACTGCCTTGGTTGCTGAGAAGGGAAAGCTATGTAATTAAATCGGTTACCTGAAAATGAACATTTAATGACAGTCCCAAACTCGAAGTATTGGGATAAAATTTTGAAGAGGTTATTTACAACTGAGTAGATTTAAGCAGGTGTTTGATAGTTCCAGGATGAAGTTATCTGCAGTTCCAGTCGACAATTTGAAGCCTCAAGTGACTTAAAGTGTGTCTGAAGAGTGGCATTCAGGGACACTGGTTTGAGTATTATATGAGTGCTATTTTGGTTCAGTACCAGGTCTGAATTGGGTACAAAATGATGACCAAGCCAGTTGCCTTTATGGAATCTGACTTCTCTGGTGATAGCATCAGTTGGGATAATAACTCATTGAGTCATGGATTGGTTTGCTTAGAGGTGTGTGGGCAGTTTCTCACAGTTGATTATGGTTTTTTCTTGATGAGTTTTACATATAAATAAATCAATGTACTTTAATGATTCAAATACATTGGAAACTAAGATGGTGGTTCTTTCAAAATGCTCGCATGTACGCAAATGTTCAAGTAACATAGATTTGCAACAAACTTAATAGAATCAATCTAGTAACAATGCAAACTAAATATTTCATTAAATTGGCCTTATTGAAACAGTGACTTAGAAATTTGTTTTTCATTTTCACCATGAAGCATGAATATACGGGAGCATGACAACACCACAGTAAATGATATGTTCCAGCTGTCATTTTGAGGAGTACTTTGAAATTAATGGCCCAGGTACCCACTACAACTAGTTCCTGCAAATCAGAAGCACAAACAATAAATGGTCAAAAGAGTTAAACCAGGGCGTAACATGAGCAGAATTACAAATAGGTCTATTTTGAAAGTAATATTTTGAAGGCCATGCTCTCAGCCCACGGATCACATTACTGAAATAAACAATTCATACTTCATCCTGTCAAGTTTTTGATGGAAGCTGAACCTCTCAATAAATTTATGTTTTGTAATAATGTCTGGTTGCTAATTAGTGTGCTTTTAATTGGAACCATTATTATGATTGCACAGTTCAAAATATGATCCATACTGTCGATGAAAAATACACATTGTTTGTGACAGATCAACATAAACATGCAAAGAGATAGCATTCGGCCCCATTTAGATCTTCCCAAATTAAAGCCTAATACATACATTAGAAGTGACGTTGTAAGATTTCTGTGTATGATTTTCTAGCTCAGTAAACTTATAAAAAGTGAATCATTGTTAAACACCTTCAAGCTCATAATTATTTTAGACTGTTGATATTCACCTCACATAATTTGCTTCTAGTTACATGCAATTGTTTGTTTTCTGTTACTTTGTCAAAGATATGTCGCATCATGTCTACTCTTGATTCGGAGATGCCGGTGTTGGACTGGGGTGTACAAAGTTAAAAATCACACAACACCAGGTTATAGTCCAACAGGTTTAATTGGAAGCACAGTAGCTTTCGGACCGACACTCCTGATGAAGGAGCGTCACTCCGAAAGCTAGTGTGCTTCCAATTAAACTTGTTGGACTATAACCTGGTGTTGTGTGATTTTTAACCATGTCTACTCTGGCTGCATGGCAATGCTTGTAGTTTTGTACATAGCTGTAGTTCTTATTCTAGCTGGCCATTTGTATAAAGGGATGCTCCTCGGTTACATGAATGCAGGTTATCTAGGAAATGTCGCATTAATTAAATGCTTTGAAATTTGCAGAAAATATATATGGGCCATTCAGATATAACAAATGAATGAAAAAAAGTTCAAATTTACAGTGACAATTTTCTTCATTCTCTATTTCAGCTCATGAGCATCCATTAAGATTTTCCCCCCTTCTGCGACAAAATCCTATTGTTTTTTAAAAATAACTCAGTAAACAGAAAAGATAACATTTAAAAAAAGGCACATCACTTTGATTCTCTCTCCACCAGTCTTGAAGAGTTTCATCATGCTTATAGACTTGTAATAAGGAAATTAAACATATTTGTATAATTATTAGTGAATGTATTTGATATTTTCCTAACAAGAATATAAAAATGTGCTTCAAGTTATGAATAAACTTCAGTTTTACTGATTAGCTTAATGTACGTCATTTGAGCTTTTCAAATTGCCTTAGATATTTTGGGAAGGTAGATAAATATTGGAGAGTTCCTTCATCTGTTACCTTCTTTCTCTATCCCTCTCTCTCTCTCTCTCTCTCTCCATTTCTCTCTATATCTATTTCAGTCCACTTGAACTCTTTCCTTTCTGAATATCGTAATGCCACAGAGTGTGGGTCTTGCTGATGTTCTGACTGGTGCATCTTAGATACAAATGGGTGCTTGACCGGTGAGTCAGAGAGCAGATGGACAGAGATGCAATCTCAAAATGATTTCTGTCGTGTACATTTATGTAACTTGGAGAATTCACAAATACTCACTGATAATTAACATTCTTCAAAAATGAAAGTAAAAGAAAACAATAATTATGTTCAGACAGAGTAGAAGAGAACTGCCGAGGTTTTAAGATGCAAAATACTAATACCATCTATTGATCATTAATAGACTTTTAAAAATAATTGACATGGATTTTCCTTAAGCATACAAATAACAGTGTGATAAAATGTATTTAAAATTATATCCTTCATTCTAGACTTATCACTTTAAGGTTTTAAAACTCAAATAAAGGATTGGTGAAAGAAGTTGTGTGCTCATGCTCAAACAAACTTGGTTCTTATACCTGGTTCTTTGGACTCAAAATAATTGGCTTGCAAATCATTTTTGATCATATAATTAAAAAGAGTGATTTCACCATCCAGGTAATTCCATGGGTTGAGGCTGTCAACATCCCCATTTTGTTAATAGCCCCTAACCCAGTTAAAGTTCAACATTATAAATTGTCATTTCAATACACATGAATGTTATCATGTCTCCCAAGTGCTCGGTAAAAATTATGCAATGTATCACATTCAATGTGTGCATGGGTCCAATGATCATTGCACAGTTTAGAAGTTGAAAATCTCCATCTCAGTTCCCTAAGAGGTATCAATACATATTTAGGAACAATAAAATAAAAATTTGAGTTCCCATTATAGTCAGTACATGGAATAAATTCACAATAGAAACAATGTGAAGCTGCTTAACTCCTTTTAAAAAAAACCCTAGAGAAATGTATGTTGAACAATAGAATTGACAGCTCTAAAAGTAGAAATAAACACAGGTGATCAAATATTATACAGGATATTGTGATACAGGCATTTCTGAAATCCCATATGGGAAATCGATAAGTTCTCAAAGCTGTAAGTAAACATCATAAGGTTTGAATAATATTTCTGAATAATTAAGTTTTGTATCTCTGTCTTTTGAGATAAGAGAAAAATCTCGATGACTTTGTCTTTTTTGAGATTTCACTGTAAATGGTTTAATGATCTTATTATTTTTCATTTTAATTTTACCAGCCTTATTTCTTCCTCCCCTCAGTTCAGTAGTATCGCTATGAGGCACCAATGATTTGTGAATTAACAAACCATGGCATGATCCATTAGGTTGGAAATGGCTTGTCTTTGCATTGTACTTGTCTTTGGTGGCACATATAAGTGCTAGGACTGGAAGACCATGTACTTTGTTGGTCCAAAGAAATGTGCTTTAGTTAATGCTAACACGCTTTCTACTTTCCAAGCTGTTTCCTTAACCTGAAAATGGTACTTAACATAATTGTTAAAAGCAGAAAAACCCATTGGGCCCAGTGTGAACAGTCAGATTCTACAACTATATCAATAATTTTTGTGCTATATTCACTGCATTAAGGTAAGCTTTTAAGAAAGCCATTTTCACACTTATCTGTGACTTCTGAAGTTTTTCAATACTGTGTCATTTAGTCTGTATTAACTAGATGCACTGACTGTGTCAATGACAGCCTGTCATGAAAGAAATGATTTTATAAAAGTAATGTAATTTGGTTAAATCATAATCAGGGAATTGATGGAATTGTTAAGTAAAAATAGTCATTTGTGGTATAGAAATTGCATATTTCTAAAAAAAGCATTTTGTTGGAGCTTTTTGTCTTGCACTCATTAGGAGAATTAGGAAGAATACTAATAAAGGGGAAAATCACTATTTATACTGTAAAAGGTTTGTTGGCAAGTGCACTCTAATTGTTAGAATCTTTGCTCCAGAGAACAATTAATGACAATTGCCAGTTAACTGCAAAGCTTTGTTTAGATTTCAAACTAGACAGGTTAATTCTGATTGGTTAGGTCATTGTCTTGAGAAATGTATTAGTGAAAGCCAGTCATCTATTTAGTTGAGTTGAAAAGGTGCAGTGCACGTTCTTTCTTTCTCCAAAGAACAAGGCACTGTGTATTAATGTGTGTAGCTTCCAGTACGCACATGAGTCACATTGCGAACCAACTGACAATACTAAATAGTTTGTCAGTGTAACCTTTAAACTGGTTGAGATTCTCCAGCAATTGCTGTCCAATTTCAGAATTACATCTAATGTTGGATATTGTGTGTGAGTTTTGTAAGAATGGGCCGATTGAATACCTTAAACGCCTTAATTATTGTGAACAGCCAAAAGGTTATACTGGCTGATATGACCCACCATCCTTTGGAATGTATATATTTGACATCACTCTGGCATTGAAATTCATATACCACACAGAGAAATAGATCAGGGTATTGCACCGGGTATGGTCATTTTGAAAGGCATAAAATTCACTAAAGAGGAGGAAAACAACAACAAACTACCATTCCTAGATGTCACAGTAAAGTGAACAGCCAATGGGGATCTTCAAACCAGCGTCTACAGAAAAACAACACATACGGACCAAGTATTGAACTACAGAAGCGATCATCCCAACACCCACAAACAATGCTGCATCAGAACATTATTTCAATGAGCCAACACACACTGCAGCACAGAGGAACCACACAGAGCAGAAGAAAATCACCTATACCATGTATTCAAAAAGAATGGGTACCTAATGAACACAGTCCACCGATTTCTCAGCAACAAACCCAAACAAGCAGACAAAACACATCCAGAAACCCTAGCCACTCTCCCCTCCATCAAAGATATCTCAGACGTGACTGCCAGACTACTCAGACCTCTTGGCATCATGGTAGCCCACAAACCCACCAACACACTAAAACAGCAGCTAATGAACTTGAAAGACTCTATACAGACAATAAGCAAAACTAACGTCATTTAAGTGCAAGGACTGTAACAAACACTACATTGGACAAACAGGCAGAAAACTAGCCACCAGGATACATGAACACCAACTAGCCACAAAAAGACATAACCCTCTCTCTCTAGTATCCTCACATATGGATGAGGAAGGACACCACTTGGACTGGGACAACACATCCATCCTAGGAAAAGCCAAACAAAGACACTCATGATAATTCCTAGAAGCATGGCATTCCAACTGGAACTCTATCAACAAACACATCAAGTTTGACTCCATCCACCACTCCATGAGAAAAGGAACAGGAAGTGAATTCACCACAGGAAATGACATCACCAACCCAAAGAAACCCAAATATATAAATAGAAAGCAGGAATTTTCAACATTGCTTTGCATAAGGTTCACTGAAGATGTTAGCTAGTAAGGTAATGAAACATCTGGAAATGACCTTTTCAGCTCAGCGAGCAAACCTATGTCCAAAACCTCAACCTGAGCTACAAATCTTCTCAAAACCCGTTAATAATAATACACTTTCTACAATGTACTATAGAAAGAAAATATTAAGTCATTAAAAATGCTGACAAATTGAGGTAGCTAATCAGTTAAATTACTGATAGCTAAACAGAGTAAAAGCAGATCATAATTACGATTCTCTCCCTGTTCCCACTATTTATTTCACAATTCCTCTTACTTTCAGATTGAGAAAACATTTTTGAATCCAGTTGCAGTCCTGCTTCAACGTCTTTTCCTGGTAACTCAACAACTATGCTTTGTCATTTCTCATTTGACTAAAGACTAAGTAGTGGGAGGTGGACCTCAATGAAATGAGGTGAGAGAAGGGAGGAAATTGAGGGAGAAACTGTGAGTGACCAAAGGATTCATGTGGGAGCTCACGGACGTGGCTGACGTTCCTGACTCTTACACTTCCAAGAAGTGTGTCCGGGCTGAGGCTCTTGTTTGACCACATGACGGCTCTGGAGCTGCGGATGGACTCACTGTGGAGCATCCGCGATGCTGAGGTGGTCACGGATAGCAAGTTTAGTGAACTGGTCACATCTCAGGTTAGAATTGCTGAGGGAGACAGTGGATGGGTGACCAAAAGACAGAAAAAGAGTAGGAAGGCAGTGCAGGTGTCCCCTGCGGTCATCTCCCTCCAAAACAGTTATGCCATTTTAGATACTGTTGGGGGAGATGGCTCACCAGGAGAGGGCAACAGTTGCCAAGATTATGGCACCATGGCTGACACTGCTATTCAGAAGGGCGGGAAAAAGACTCACAGGGCCATAGTCATAGGGGATTCTATTGTGAGGGGAGTAGATAGGTGGTTCTATGGCCAAAAACAGGACTCCCGGATGGTATGTTGCCTCCCAGGTGCTTGGGTCAGGGATATCACTGATCGGCTGCAGAGCATTCTAAAAAGGGAGGGTGAACAGCCAGTTGTCTTGGTGCATATAGGCACCAACGATATAAGTAGAAAATGAGATGAGGTCCTGAAAGCAGAATTCAGGGAGCTAGGAGAGAAGTTAAAAAGGAGGAACTCAAAGGTAGTGATTTTGGGATTACTACCAGTGCCACGTGGTAACCAGAGTAGAAATGAAAGAATAGGCAGGATGAACACGTGGCTTCAGGGATGGTGTAGGAGGGAGGGGTTCAGATTTGTTGGACATTGGGACTGGTTCTTGGAAAGACTTTTACAAATTGGACGGTCTACACCTGAATGAGACTGGAAATAATGTCCTTGGGGAAATTTTTGCTACTGCTGTTGGGGAGGTTTTAAACTAACGTGGCGGGGGCTGGGAACCAGAAGAGAAGACAAGTAGACAGCGAGGTGGAAACTGGAGACTGTAAGAATCATGAAGTTAGCAGAAAAGGAAGAATAGGCAGAGAGCAGATGCACACAAAAGAACTAGTGGCCTGAAGTGCATCTACTTTAATGCGAGGAGTATATTGGGTAAGGCAGATGAACTTAGGGTTTGGATTGGTACCTGGGAGTATGATGTTATTGCAATCACAGAGACTCGGTTGAAGGAAGGGCATGAATGGCCACTAAATGTTCCAGGATATAGACGCTTCGGATAGGACAGGGAGGGAAGTAAAAGGGGGGTGTGGAGTTGCATTGCTGGTCAGGGGTGATATTACGGCTGTGCTAAACGAGGACACTATGGAAGTCTTGAGTAGTGAGGCAATATGGGTGGAGCTGAAAAATAAGAAGGGTGCAGTTACATTGGTTGAGGCTGTTTTACAGGCCTCCCAACGGTGAGTGTGAGGTAGAAGAACAAATAGGTAAACAGATTATGGAAAGATGTAGAGGCAATAGGATGGTGGTGATGTGAGATTTTAATTTTCCCAACATTAACTGGGATTCACTTAGCGTCAGAGGTCTGAATGGGGCAAAATTTGTAAGAAGCGTCCAAGAGAGTTTTCTGGAGCAGTATGGCAATAGTCCAAAGAGGGATAGGGCCATATTGGATCTGGTGTTGGGGAATGAGCCAGGCCAGGTGGTAGAAGTTGTGGCAGGGAACTTCTTTGAGAACAGTGACCACAATTCTGTAAGTTTTAGAATACTCGTAGACAAAGATGAGAGTGGTCCTAAGGGAAGAGTACTAAACTGGGCCAAGGCCAATTATATCAAAATTATGCAGAAGCTGGGAATGTGGATTGGACACAGATATTTGAAGGGAAGTCCACATTTAATATTTGGGAGGCTTTCAAAGATAGGTTAAAGATAGTGAAGCATATGCATGTCCTGTTGAAAGCAAAGGATAGGAAAGGCAAGATTCATGAACCGTGGATGACAGGAGAAATTGTACGACTAGCCAAGAGGAAAAGGGAAACGTACATAAGGTTCAAGCAGCTAAGAACAGAACGGGCCCTGGAGTAATATCAAGAGAGTGGGACCAGTCTTAAATGAGGAATCAAGCGGGCTAAAAGGGGTCATGAAATAGCTTTAGCGAGCAAAGTTAAGGAGAATCCCAAAGACTATTTTTCTTATATAAGAAGCAAGTGGATAACTAGAAAAAGGATTGGTCCACTAAAGGATAAGGAAGGAAGGCTGTGTGTCAAACCTGAGAAAATGGGTGAGATTCTGAATGATTACTTTGCATCAGTATTTACTGAGGAGAGTGTCATGATGAATGTTGAGATTAGAGATAAAAGTTTGATTACTCTGGATCACGTTGACATAAGTAGGGAAGGTGTGTTGGGTAGGCTAGAGGTTATTAAGGTGGACAAATTCCCCAAGACAGATGGGATCTATCCCAGGTTGTTGAGGCAGGTGAGAGAGGAAATAGCTGGGGCCCAGACAGATATCTTGGTAGCATCCTTAAATACAGGTGAGGTGCCAGAGGACTGGAGGGTTGCTCATGTTGTCCCCCTGTACAAGAAGGGTAGCAGGCATATTCCGGGTAACTACAGACCTGTGAGCCTGACATCAGTGGTGGGATAGTTACTGGAGAAGGTACTGAGGGATAAAATCTATTTATATTTGGAAAAGAATGGGCTTATCAGTGATAGACAACATGGTTTTGTGCGGAGGAGATTGTGCCTTACCAACGTAATAGAGTTCTTTGAGGAAGTGACCAAGTTGATAGATGAAGGAAGGGCTGTAGATGTCATATACATGGACTTTAGTAAGGCGTTTGATAAGGTTCCCCATGGTAATCCAATGGAGAGAGTGATATCACATGGTGTGCAGGGTGTTCTAGCTAGCTGGATAAAGAATTGGTTGAGCAACAGGAGACAGAGAATAGTAGTTGAAGGGAGTTTCTCAGAATGGAGAAAGGTGACCAGTGGTGTTCCACAGGGATCAGTGCTGGGGTCACTGTTGTTTGTGATATACATAAATGATCTGGAAGAGGACACTGTTGGTATGATCAGCAAGTTTGCAGATGACACAAAGATTGGTGGAGTAGCAGAAAGCATAGGGGACTGTCAAAGAATACAGGAGAATATAGATAGACTGGAGAGTTGGGCAGAAAAGTGGCAGATGAACTTCAATCCAGGCAAATGTAAAGTGATGCATTTTGAGAAGTCTAATCCTAGACTGAATTATACAGTAAACAGAACAGCCTTGGGAAAAGTTGATGAACATAGAGATCTAGGACTTCAGGTCCATTGTGCCTTAAAGGTTGCTGCACAGCTGGATAGAGTGGTCAAGAAGGCATATGGTATACTTGCTTTCATTGGATGGGGTATTGAGTATAAAGGCGGCAGGTCATGTTAAAATTGTAGAAGACATGGGTTCGGCTGCATTTAGAATACTGTGTACAGTTCTGGTCACCACATTCCCAAAAGGATGTGGACGCTTTGGAGATGGTGCAGCAAAGGTTTACAAGGATGTTGCCTGGTATGGAAGGTACTAAGTATGAAGAGAGGTTGAGTAGGTTAGGATTGTTTTCATTAGAAAAAAGGAGATTGAGGGGGGACCTGATTGAGGTTTACAAAATCATGAAGCATATAGACAGGGTGGATAGAGACAAGCTTTTTTCCCAGGGTGAAGGATTCAATAACAAGAGGTCACACTTTCAAGGTGAGAGGTGAAAAGTTTAAGGGGGATACACGAGGCAAGTACTTTTCAAAGAGGGTAGGAGGTACCTGGAACGCGTTACCAGCAGAGATAGTAGGAGCAGGCACGGTAGATTCCTTTAAGATGAATCTGGACAGATGCATGAGTAGGTGGGGAGCAGAGGTACACAGATGCGAAGGAAGTGGGCGACAGGTTTGAATAGTGGATTTGGATCGGCTCAGGCTTGGAGGCCCGAAGGGCCTGTTCCTGGGCTATAAGCTATCTTTGCTCTTTGTTTTTTGTTGATTGTAGGTTGAATGCTGGGGATTAAGGAAGAGGAGATGGGGGAGGAGGCAGCTAGTTGGTCTTGTTCATGGTGATAGAACACTTCCCACTTAGAATTTAGCCGTCGGTTTATTGTCATGTGTATCCAAGTTACAAAAGAACAGGAGCATGGTAAAAGTGTACAGTGTCGTTAAGACGCTGCACCACCTTAGGCACAAAAATTAGAGAAAATAAAGAAAGAAAGTTACACGACATTACAGATTTACCTAGTATAAGTTAGGAAAATAAGAAATAAAGCTAATGAGATGGACATTATCATTTTTCTGGAAGAGCTTCCATCTGGTCTGACCAGGCTCCACCAGGACCAACCAGGACCCAGCTTCACTCCAGGCCACTGACCGCTGTCACTACTCTGCACTGGGCTGCTGACCGCCAGCACCGCTCCAGCCCCACTGACCGCCAGCACCGCTCCAGCCCAACTGACCGCCATCACTGCTCCAGCCCCACTGACCGCCAGCATCGCTCCAGCCCAACTGACCGCCATCACCGCTCCAGCCCCACTGACCGCCAGCACCACTCCACTCGACTGATCACTGCCACTGCTCCAGCCACACTGACCGCCCTCACCATTCCACTCGACTGACCACTGACCCTGCTCCAGCCCCACTGAACGCCATCAACACTCCAATCTACTGAACACTGCCACTGCTCCAACCCCACTGACCGCCATCACCACTCCACTCTACTGAACACTGCCCCTGCTCCAGCCCCTTTGACCGCTATCATCATTCCACTCTACTGACCACTGCCCATGCTCCAGCCCCACTGACCCCCATCACCATTCCACTCTACTGAACACTGCCAGTGCTCCAGACACACTGACCCCCACCATTCCACTCTACTGACCACTGCCCCTGCTTCAGCCCCACTGACCCACATCACTACTCCACTCTACTGACTGCTGCTCCTGCACTGCCCTGCCCTGGGCTGCTGACCGCTATTACTGCACCACCCCACTGACTGACATCCCTGCCCCTGCTCTGGCCCCACTGACTGCTGTGCCCACCCCACTTCGGCCCCACTGACCGCCGTCCCTGCCCAGCTCTGGCCCCGCTGACCGCTGACCCAACCACGCTC
The DNA here is from genome assembly GCF_004010195.1 of Chiloscyllium plagiosum. Lineage (NCBI taxonomy): Eukaryota > Metazoa > Chordata > Chondrichthyes > Orectolobiformes > Hemiscylliidae > Chiloscyllium > Chiloscyllium plagiosum. The sequence continues at coordinate 105,213,476 of NC_057712.1, read as the reverse complement.
CGGCCCCACTGACAGCCGTCCCCACGCCGCACCGGGACACTGACCATCATCCCCGCCCATTCCGGGACACTAATCGCAGTCCCCGCCCAGCTCTGGCCCCACTGACCGCCATTCCCACCATGCTCCGGCCGCACTGATAGCCGTCCCCACGCCGCACCATGACACTGACCATCATCCCCGCCCATTCCGGGACGCTGACCGCAGTCCCCGACCCGCTCCGGCCCCATTGACCGCCGTCACCGCCCCACTCCAGGACAATGACCGCTGTCCCCTTCCCGCTCCGGGACAATGACCGCTGTCCCCTTTTCACTCCGGGACACTGACCACCGTCCCCGCCCCGCTCCAGAACACTGGCTGCCGTCCCCACCCCGCTCCGGGATACTGAACGCCGTCCCCGCCCCGCTACAGCCCCGCTGACCGCCGTCCCCGCCCCGCTCTGGGACAGTGACCACTGTCCCCGCCCCGCTCTGGCCCTACTGACTGCTATTCCTCCCTACTCCGGGACACTGACCGCCGTCCCCGCCCCGCTACAGCCCCGCTGACCGCCGTCCCCGCCCCACTCCGGAACACCCACCGCTGTCACCATCCCACTCCGGCCCCACTGAGCACCGTCCCCACCCCGCTCCGGGACACTGACTGCCGTCCCCGCTCCGCTCCAGGACACTGACCGCCGTCCCCACCCCGCTCCGGTCCCACTGACCGCTGGCCCCGCCCCGCTCTGGGAAACTGACCACCATCTCCACCCCGCTCCGGGACACTGACCACTGTCCCTGACCTGCTCCTGGACACTGACAACATTCCCACCCCGCCCCAGGACACTGACCACTGACCCACCCCGCTCCGGGACACTGACCGCTGTCCCCACCCCGCTCCAGGGCACTGACCGCTGTCCCCGCCACGCTCCAGCCCCACTGACCACCATCCCCGCCCTGCTCTGGGACACTGGCCGCCATCCCCACCCCGCTCCGGCCCCACTGATTGCTGTCCCCACCCCGGTCTGGCCCCACTGACCACTGTCCCCTCCCTGCCCTGGGACACTGACCGCTGTCCCCACCCTGCTCCGGGACACTGACCGCTGTCTTCACCCTGCTCCGGGACAGTGACCACAGTCCCACACCGCTCCGGGACACTGACCGCAGACCCACCCCGCTCCGGGACACTGACCACTGACCCACCCCGCTCCGGGACATTGACCATTGTCCCCGCCCTGCACAGGCCCTACTGACCGCCGTCCCCACCCTGCACTGGGACACTGACTGCTGTCCCCGCCCCCCTCCGGAACATTTGCCGCCGTCCCCGCCCCGCTCCAGAACACTGGCCGCCGTCCCCGCTCTGCTCTGGGACACTGACCGCTGTCCCCGCCCTGCTCCGGAATACTGGCCGCTGTCCCCACCCCGCTCCGGGACACTGACCGCCATCCCCGCCCTGCTCCGGGACACTGACCACAGTCCCACCCCGCTCCGGGACACTGACCGCTGTCCCCGCCCTGCTCCGGCCCCACTGACCACCGTCCCTGCCCTGCTCCGGGACACTGACCACATCCCACCCCGCTCCGGGACACTGACCGCTGTTGCTGCCCCACTCCGGCCCCACTGACCGCCGTCCCCACCCTGGTCCAGGACACTGGCCGCTTTCCCCGCCCCGCTCCAGCCCCACTGACCGCCGTCCCCGCCCCGCTCTGGGACACTGGCCGCCGTCCCTGCCCCGCTCCGGGACACTGACCGCCATCGACACCCTGCTCCGGGACACTGACCGCTGTCCCCTCCCCGCTCCAGGACACTGACCACTGACCCCTCCCCGCTCCGGAACACTGACCACCGTCCCTGTCCCGCACCGGGACACTGACCTGTGACCCACCTCACTCCGGGACACTGACCACTGACCCACCCCGCTCCGGAACACTGCCTGCCCTCCCCACCCCACTCCGCCCCACTGACTGCCATCCCCGCTCCACTCTGGACCCACTGACCGCCATCCCCACCCTGCTCTGGCCCACTGACCCCTATCCCCACCCCGCTCCGGCCCCACTGACCGCCCCGCTCCGGAACACTGGCCGCCATACCCACCCAGCTCCGGGACACTGACCGCCATCACCGGCCCGCTCCGGGACACTGACCGCCATCCACACCCCGCTCCGGGACACTGACCGCCATCCACACCCCGCTCTGGGACACTGACCGCTGTCCCCTCCCGACTCCAGGACACTGACCGCCATCAACACCCCGCTACGGAACACTGACCGCCGTCCCCGTCGCGCTCTGGGACACTGACCACAGTCCCACCCCGGTCCGGGACACTGACCGGTGACCCACCCCGCTCCAGGACACTGACCACTGACCCACCCCGCTCCAGGACACTGACCGCTGTCCCTGCCCCGCTCTGGGACACTGACCGCTGTCTCCGCCCCGCTCCGGAACACTGCCCGCAGTCCCTGCCCAAATCTGGGACACTGACTGCTGACCCACCCCGCTCCGGGACTCTGACTGCTGTCCCTGCCCTGCTCTTGAACAGTAACCGCCGTCCCCACCCCGCTCCAGCCCCACTGACCGCTGTCCCCGCCCTGCTTTGGAACACTAACCGCCATCCCCACCCCGCTCCGGGACACTGGCTGCCATCCCCACCCCGCTCTGGTCCCAGTGATCGATGTCCCCACCTTGGTCCGGCCCCACTGACCGCTGTCCCCTCCCCGCTCCGGGACACTGACCGCTGTCCCCACCCCACTCCGGGAACTGACTGCTGTCCCCTCCCCGCTCCGGGACACTGACCGCTGTCCCCACCCCACTCCGGGAACTGACTGCTGTCCCCACCCCGCTCCGGGACACTGGCCACAGTCCCACCCCGTTCCGGGACACTGACCGCTGACCCACCCCGCTCCGGGACACTGACCGCTGTCCCCACCCCGCTCCGGGACACTGACTGCTGTCCCCGCCCCGCTCCGGGACATTGATCGCTGTCCCCGCCCTACTCCGGCCCCACTGACCGCCATCCCCACCCCACTCTGAGACACTGACTGCCATCCCCGCACCGCTCCGGCCCCACAGAACACAGTCCCCACCCCGCTCCGGCACCACTGACTGCTGTCCCCACCCCACTCCGGGACACTGACCGCTGGCCCCGCCCTGTTCCGGCCCCACTGACCGCCGTCCCCACCCCGCTCCGGGACACTGACCGCTGGCCCCGCCCTGCTCCGGCCCCACTGACCGCCGTCCCCACTCCGCTCCGGGACAGTGACCGCTGGACCCGCCCTGCTCCGGCCCCACTGACCGCCGTCCCCACCCCGCTCCGGGACACTGACCGCTGGCCCCGCCCTGCTCCGGCCCCACTGACCGCCGTCCCCACCCCACTCCGGTACACTGACCGCTGGACCCGCCCTGCTCCGCGACACTGACCACAGTCCCACCCCGCTCCAGGACACTGACCACTGACCCACCCAGCTCCGGGACACTGACTGCTGTCCCCGCCCCGCTCCGGGACACTGACCGCTGGCCCCGCCCTGCTCCGGGACACTGACCACAGTCCCACCCCGCTCCAGGACACTGACCACTGACCCACCCAGCTCCGGGACACTGACTGCTGTCCCCACCTGCTCCGGGACACTGACCGCTGGCCCCGCCCTGCTCCGGGACACTGACCACAGTCCCACCCCGCTCCAGGACACTGACCACTGACCCACCCAGCTCCGGGACACTGACTGCTGTCCCCGCCCCACTCTGGGAAACTGACCGCTGTCCCCGCCCTGCTCCAGGACACTGATCGCCGTCCCTGCCCTGCTCCGGGACACTGACCACAGTCCCACCACGCTCCGGCCCCACTGATCGCTGACCCACCCCGCTCCGGGACATTGATCGCTGTCCCCGGCCTACTCCGGCCCCACTGACTGCCGTCCCCATCCCACTTTGAGACACTGACCGCTGTCCCCGCCCCGCTCCAGGACATTGACCGCCATCCACGCCCCGCTCCGGCCCCATGGACCGCAGTCCCCACCCCGCTCCGCCCCCACTGACTGCTGTCCCCACCCCACTCTGGGACACTGACCGCAGTCCCCACCCCGCTCCGGCCCCACTGACTGCTGTCCCCATCCCACTCTGGGACACTGACCGCCGTCCCCACCCTGTTCCGGCCCCACTGACCGCCGTCCCCACCCCGCTCTGGGACACTGACCGCTGGCCCCGCCCTGCTCCAGGACACTGACCACAGTCCCACCCCGCTCCAGGACACTGACCACTGACCCACCCAGCTCCGGGACACTGACTGCTGTCCCCGCCTTGCTCCGGCCCCACTGACCGCTGTCCCCGCCCCAATCTGGGACACTGACCGCTGTTCCCGCCCCGCTCTGGGACACTGACCACTGTCCCCGCCCCGCTCCGGGACACTGACCGCCGTCCCTGCCCTGCTCCGGCACACTGACTACAGTCCCACCACGCTCTGTCCCCACTGACTGCTGACCCGCCCCGCTCTGGGACATTGATCGCTCTCCCCGCCCTGCTCTGGCCCCACTGACCGCCTTACCTGCCCCGCTCTGGAACACTGACCACTGTCCCCGCCGCACTCTGGGACACTGACCGCCATCCCCGCCCCGCTCTGGGACACTGACCACCGTCCCCGCCCTGCTCTGGCCCGACTGACCGCCAACCCGCCCCGCTCTGGTCCACTGACCGATATCCCAGCCCCGCTCCGGCCCCACTGACCGCTGTCCCTGCCCCACTCCGGGACACTGACCACCGTCCCCGCCCCGCTCCGGAAAACTGGCTGCCGTCCCCACCCCGCTCCGGGACACTGGCCGCCGTCCCCACCCCGCTCCGGGACACTGACCGCCATCCCCGCCCTGCTCCAGAACACTGACCGCCATCCCCGCCCCGCTCTGGGACACTGACCGCTGTCCCCGCCACACTCCGGGACACTGACCGCTGTCTCCGCCACGCTCCGGAACACTGACCACAGTCCCACCCTTTTCCGGGACACTGATTGCTGAACCACCCCGCTCGGGGCCCCGACCACTGAACCACCCCGCTCCGGGACACTGACCGCTGTCCCTGCCCCACTCCAGCCCCACTGACCGCTGTCCCCGCCCCGCTCCAGCCCCACTGACCGCTGTCCCTGCCCCGCTCCAGCCCCACTGATTGCTGTCCCCGCCCCCCGCTTCGGAACACTGACCGCCATCCCCGCCCCGCTCTGGGACACTGACCGGTGTCCCCGCCACGCTCCGGAACACTGACCACAGTCCCACCCTGCTCGGGGACACTGATTGCTGACCCAACCCGCTCCGGGACACTGACCACTGAACCACCCTGCTCCAGCCCTACTGACCGCCGTCCCCGCCCTGTGCTGGGACACTGGCCGCTGTCCCCACCCCGCTCCGGAACACTGACCTCCATCTCCGCCCTGCTCTGGGACACTGACTGCTGTCCCCACACCGCTGCGGAACACTGAAAGCCATCCCCACCCCGCTCCGGCCCCAGTGATCGCTGTCCCCACCCCGGTCTGGCCCAATGACCGCTGTCCCCGCCCGCACGGGCCTCACTGACCGCTGACCCTGCCCTGCTCTGGAACAGTAACCGCCAATCCCACCCCGCTCCGGGACACTGACCGCTGTCCCCACCCCGCTCCGGGACACTGACTGCTGTCCCCACCCCGCTCCGGGACACTGACCGCCGTCCCCGCCCTGCTCCGGGACACTTACTACAGTCCCACACCGCTCCGGGACACTGACCGCTGACCCACTCTGCTCCGGGACACTGACCACTGACCCACCCCTCTCCGGGACACTGACCGCTGTCCCCGCCCCGCTCCGGCCCCACTGACTGCCGTCCCCACCCCGCTCCGGAACACTGGTCGCCGTCCCTTCCCTGCTCCGGGACACTGACTGCTGTCCCCACCCCACTGCGGCCCCACTGATCGCTGCACCACCCCAGCCTGGCACCACTGACCGCTGTCCCTGCCCTGCTCTGGCCCCACTCACCGTTGTTCCCTGCCCTGCTCTGGAACACTAACTGGCATCCCCACCTCACTCCGGCCTCACTGACCGCCGTCCCCACCCCGCTCTGGCTCCACTTACCGCCGTCACCACCCCGCTCTGGCCCCACTGACCGCCATCCCTGCCCCGCTCCTGGAACACTGACCACTGTCCACATCCCGCTCTGGCCCCACTAACTGCTGACCCCGCCCCGCTCCGGCCACACTGACCGCCGACCTGCCCCGCTCCGGGACACTGACCTCCGCCCCACCCCACTCCGGGACACTGACCGCCGTCCCGGCCCCGCTCCGGGACACTGACCGCCATCCCACCCCACTCCGGGACACTGACCACTGTCCCCACCCCGCTCCAGGACACTGACCGCCGTCTCCACCCCACTCTCGGACACTGACCGCCGTTCCCGCCCCGCTCTCGGACACTGACCTCTGTCCCCGCCCTGCTCCAGGACACTGACCGCCGTCCCCACCCCGCTTCGGAACTCTGACCGCCGTCCCCACCCCTCTCCTGCCCCACTGACCGCCGTCTCCCCCCCGCTCCTGCCCCACTGACCGCCATCCCCAGCCCGCACCTGCCCCACTGACCGCCTCCCCACACCGCTCCTGCCCCACTGACCGCTGTCCCCTCCCCGCTCTGGGACAATGACCGCTGTCCCCGCCCCGCTCTGGACACTGACCGCTGTCCCTGCCCTGCTCCGGCCCCACTGACCACCATCTGCACCTTGTTCTGGGACACTGACCGCGGTCCCTGCCCCACTCCGGCCCGACTGACCGCCATCCCCACCCCGTTCCGGAACTCTGACCGCCGTCCCCTCCCCGCTCCGGGACACTGACCGCCGTCCCCTCCCCGCTCCGGAACTCTGACCGCCATCCCCACACCGCTCCGGCCCCACTGACCACCGTCTCTGCCCCGCTCCTGCCCCACTGACCGCCGCTTCCCTCCCCGCTCCTGCCCCACTGACCGCCGTCCCCAGCTTGCTCCGGGACACTGACCGCCGTCCCCGCCCCACTCCGGCCCAACTGACTGCCGTCTCCGGCCCGGTCCGGAACACTGACCGCCGTTCCCACTCCGCTCCTGCCCCACTGCCAGCCGTCTCCCCCCCCCCCACCCTGCTCCGGGACACTGACTGCCGTACCTGCCCCGCTCTCGGACACTGACAGCTGTCCCCATCCTGCTCCGGGACACTGACCGCCGTCCTTGGCCCGCTCCGGGACACTGATCGCTGTCCCCACCCTGCTCTGGCCCCACTGACTGCCGTCCCCACCCTGCTCCGGCCCCACTGACCGCTGTCCCTGCCCCGCTCTAGCCCCACTGACCACCGTCTCCGCCTCGCTCCGGCCCCACTGACCATTGTACCTGCCCCAGTCCGGCCCCACTGGCCACCGTCCACGCCCAGCTCCACCCACACTGAAAGCCATCCCCGCCCTGCTCCAGGCCACTGACTAGAATCACCATTCCACTCCGGGCCACTGGCTAACATCACTGCTCCACTCTGGGCTACTGACCACCGCTACCACTCCGCTCCAGGTCACTGGCAGAGGAGGAAAGAGGCAGGAGAAGAAAAAAGAACACAAGAGAAAAAGAAAGGAACAAACAAAGCAATCAAGTTCTGGCTGGAATGCCCTACTCTGCCGCCATCTTAGATTTTGCACTTGGCACTGGAAGTGAGGGTGGAGGAGGTTGACAAGGGATGTGTTAACGTAAAGCATATGTTGTATAGTTTCAATAAACTACATTGCTGCTACCCAAGGCTCTTTCCATTTTTGCAAAAACATCAGAATTGAATCATGTGGTAGATTTTCATTGTAATGTTTCATTACATCCTCCAACTTTTCATTCCGTTTTCCAACATGCTAGGTGAGATTCAATTAAGACAACAACAAAGTGTTGTTTCCTATCATTGTTTCATCCAGAAAATAAATTTTGCACCAATCATTTTGGTGAGTGGAGGGTGAAAACTACGTGTTACAATTCAACACAGGATGGTTGTTTTTATGAAGGCATTTCAAAGCTTTGAAAACTGCAAGAAGTGTTTTGCAAATAATTCAAACAATAGCAAACAATCAAAATTACTTGTGCACTTTAATCTGAGAAACTTGTTCAATGAAATAAATCACATCAATCTTTGTGAGGAAAGAGCCTTGGGTGAATGATAATCCTGACTGCAGAACAAAAAAACAATGAGCCCCTTTGAAACTCACCAATGTGCTGATTTACGGGAATACAATAGTGTAAATTATGAAATCAAATACAGATGAAAACAATTGACAAATGCAACGATTTATTTATTTATTTTGCGGAGATGCGACTTTACTTTGGAGCAATTGAGGTAACAAATAAACATAGATTGTGGACTGGAAGCATCAAGAATGAGATGTTTCCTCAGTACTGGTGTGTTGAAGTCACTGCACAATTGGACAATGGTCCTTGCTTTTTGAGCCCAGCAAGGTATTTCCTAGAGGTCACCATAGTAACAGGCTTGAGTCAGCGCAGAAACAGAAGAGTCTGATTCATCATGTATTAGCCCAGCTGGTAATTCTACTGGAAAAGAATATGTAAATAATATTTCCATTAGTGAAATGGTTCATAAAACATGGCTAAAATGAATGTAATCAGTGCTTGCTGTTGGTTTGCGAGAGAGAAAGGTAAATTCATAGTAAGATCAAGTGGAAAGATGTAGCACATTCTGTTTAAAGTCTTTGGTTACATAATTGAATTTAAAATTCTTCAGTCACTATGAATTTAAAAAGTAACAAGTACAGATTAGTGCAAATGCCTTATTTTGGATGGGGGGGGTTGGTGGAGGTGGGTGGAATTTTGATAAGGTCCATTTCAAGAGGCAATGCATCATTGCTTTCTGTCTGCACAAGGCAGGCATCATGTAGATTCCATGCTGGCAGCTCATTTCAAAGAATGTAATGTGCAGGTCAGTGAGACACCCAGTTGACTGGCTTCATCCACAACAAGTGGCCCATTAGTGTGCATAGCCAAAATGATACACAGTCAGCCAAAACTTCTAAAAGGAGAAGTACACTTGCAGAAGCTGTACTGCAGAGGCGTGGCCAGAAACAGATAAGGCAGCAACAGCTGGAGAGATAGAGAGCGCGATCCCAAGTTTTCAAAGGAGGCGTTGGGAATGTTATTGATGGTGGTGGAAAGACTGGAAGTGACACCTTTTCAAGAATGCATTCCTCAAGTAAAGCCAGTGGTAACCAGAGGGGTGTAATTCCCAGGCTTTGACTTCCAAGGACTTTCTTCAGTCCTTGGAATATGTTCAATTAACTTGTGTGACTGTAAAATGATATCTTCAAAGGATATCTCCAGTGACAGGTGGGTATGAGACAGGCAGCATTGGCATGTGTCGTAATTTGAGGTGAGGCCTCTAAATATCAGGCCGAAGTCCTGATTGAGGTTCGGGTGACTGAGGAGCAGTGTAATAGAGGTCAGAGATGCAGAGGGTTGGAGATATCCTTTGAAGATATCATTTTACAGTCACACAAGTTAATTGAACATATTCCAAGGACTGAAGAAAGTCCTTGGAAGTCAAAGCCTGAGAATTACACCCCTCTGGTTACCACTGGCTTTACTTGAGGAATGCATTCTTGAAAAGGTGTCCCTTCCAGTCTTTCCACCACCATCAATAACATTCCCAACGCCTCCTTTGAAAACTTGGGATCGCGCTCTCTATCTCTCCAGCTGTTGCTGCCTTATCTGTTTCTGGCCACGCCTCTGCAGTACAGCTTCTGCAAGTGTACTTCTCCTTTTGGAAGTTTTGGCTGACTGTGTATCATTTTGGCTATGCACACTAATGGGCCACTTGTTGTGGATGAAGCCAGTCAACTGGGTGTCTCACTGACCTGCACATTACATTCTTTGAAATGAGCTGCCAGCATGGAATCTACATGATGCCTGCCTTGTACTTCTCCTTTTAGAAGTTTTGGCTGACTGAGGATCGGGTGACTGAGGAGCAATGTAATAGAGGTCAGAGATGCAGACGTTGGAGATATCCTTTGAAGATATCATTTTACAGTCACACAAGTTAATTGAACATATTCCAGGAACTGAAGAAAGTCCTTGGAAGTCAAAGCCTTGGAATTACACCCCTCTGGTTACCACTGGCTTTACTTGAGGAATGCATTCTTGAAAAGGTGTCACTTCCAGTCTTTCCACCACCATCAATAACATTCCCAACGCCTCCTTTGAAAACTTGGGATCGCTCTCTCTATTTCTCCAGCTGTTGCTGCTGCCTTATCTGTTCAGCTAGGGCAGGCATATCACTTTGACACCTTACATTTTTACCAAGGCACATTCAAAACATTCTTACCCCTTTCTCACAGGACAATGAAGAGCAAAGAACCAGCAGGGAACAGAGAGGACTGCATTACTCAGTCTGACCTTCCTCCCTCACCTTCCAAAAGAGTAGAAAGTGCTCCATATCACCTGACCAGTTACAACTGAGGCTGAGATTTGGAATAACGAAGGACATCCAGAATAGCAAATGTCTCCTTATGTCTCTTCTCAAGTCACACACACCGTCATCCCAAGACCTGACATGAAGTGTCAGCTGCAGAAAGTGCAAACATGGATGTCCTGCTGTCTACCCCAGAATGCACTTGCCTCACATCACCCCTTTCCTTCTGCCTTTCTGCTTTCACATGCCCCAGAATGCGACATGGCCAAGCATGGCAGCCTTAACATGATGGGCAAGAATTCCATCCAACCTTAAGTGGACTACAGCCTTGACATGGGCACTTTGTATAAAAAATCCCCTTTAGATTGTTAGAGAAAATAAAGCCTATCGGAGAGTCTATGGGTTTTCTGGATTATAACAGATATGATCTTCTGTTGATAGTCTTCCAGCTCTTTCCTCTGATCCCCCCTATGCTGCCTGAGATCCACTTCTAAGTCATGTTGCAACTCAAGAGACACTTTAGGTCGAGCCCCCATTCCTGAAGCAGACTGTCTCCTGAACACGTACTGCCGGGAAAATTTAAGGGAGGATGTTAAATGGATTTGTGCCCCAAAAAATGATGGATTACATACCATATCAGCAGTGGAGGCTGTTTGACGACATGAATTGTCCACTTTGTTGACTTCCAGGGTGGGTACGGCACATTTGCGCTCATGCTTTGTCAAAGAGTACATGACACGCAAGTAACAGAATGAGCTGAACACTCCTTTGCCAATCGTTCGATGGTTTAGAACTTGAGCCACCTGTTTCCACCTCAATTCCAGGCTTCCCGTCCTATAGCTGGCCCAGTATCTTATTTCCAGTGCCTGGACCCATCCTCAATTCCAGCTCCAATTCAGTCCCCATCCTGTCTCTGATTCTAGTTGCTTCCCTAATTCCCCTCCCAGTCCCAGTCTCAACCCAAGTCCTAGACATGTCAAAGTTTGTGAGAAGATTGGATAAGGATACTAAGGATAGCTGGTCGTGTCGTTTCGTGGCTAGTTGGTGTTCATTGATGCGGATAGTTAGCTGTCTTCCTGTTTGACCTATGTAGTGTTTTGTGCAGTCCTAGCATGGGATTTTGTACACTACATTGGTTTTGCTCATGCTGGGTATCGGGTCCTTCGTTCTGGTGAGTTGTTGTCTGAGTGTGGCTGTTGGTTTGTGTGCCGTTATGAGTCCTAGTGGTTGCAGTAGTCTGGCTATCAATTCAGAAATGCTCTTGATGTATGGTAGTGTGGCTAGTCCTTTGGGTTGCGGCATGTCCTCGTTCTGTTGTCTTTCCCTTAGGCATCTGTTGATGAAATTGCGCGGGTATCCGTTTTTGGCGAATACATTGTGTGGGTGTTCTTCTCCCTCTTTTTGCAGTTCTGGTGTACTGCAGTGTGTTGTGGCCCTTTTGAATAGTGTCTTGATGCAACTTATTTTGTGTGCGTTGGGGTG
>NC_057712.1:105192213-105200998 GCF_004010195.1 Chiloscyllium plagiosum | reverse complement strand
CATTTATAGTGATTTGTATCTGCCGCTTCTCTAGGAATTCCTAGAGAACAGAGAACAGCCAGGGAATTCCTAGAGGATGGCACTCATCCACAGATTCAATCAATAAGCACATCGACCTGGACCCAATATACCAGCCACTACAGTGGACAGCTGAAACTGACAACCGGAAGCGGCAGGGACAGGCCACTATAAATGCCGGAGGAAAGATCACAGAAGCGCTTCACAGGAGGCTCCCAAGCACTGAGGATGTCACCTAGACAGGGGACGAAACATCTGCAACACAAATTCCCAGCTCGGCGAGCAGAACCACAACAACTAGACATATCCTCAATCACCAGCCTTCAGAGCTGATCTCCAGTTGCATGTTGCCCACATTTGGATGAAATGCCAGAAGCAGAGAGGCAAATTGAGTTCATTGTAAATGTGCTGTTTGAAGAAATGATGCTTTGGATCCACTGGCATCAGAGAATACACAATAGATAGGTACTGCGGCTTTTATAATTCAGAACATCATTACATTACATCAGTGAAGTTGGCTATGAGGGCCAGATCACATCATTAGAATAACTGATGGTTACCATTCAAACATGCATTATATGGAGGATATGGTCATGCCATGTGATCATGGTATGCAGGCAAACATAAAGAAACAAGAATTCAACAAAGCAAGAGATCATTTCATGCCAGTTTCACTTCAAAAGGCTTCACATCTTTGAAGCACTTGGTGCCAAAGTTTCCATCCTGGAAGTGCCAATTCAGGCAGGAGTATGCATCTGCAGCATATCCATCAGTGAACGCAGACCTACAATGGTACCAGTGCAAACAACTGTTGTTCAAATTGGACTGTGCTCCAACCTGCAGACTCACAAAAGACGTGAAAAGGTGACAGTGACGAAAAGCCAAAGAGAGAGCAGTATTTTGTCTGCAGTAAAGAAATCATTGAAACCTGTCATTGATTTAAACTTTAGTCGAGTGTGAACTTTATCAGGAAGTAACTGTGATTAGTGAGAGAAACAAAAATCTAGATTAACGTTATTTCAAATGAGACTTTCCCTGAACTCAAAACTGTGCCAATATTTTGCTTCAGTAGGGAGGCTGGATAACCTGAGATTGTTCTCCTCAAAACAGAAAATGTTAACTGGAAATGTAACTTTGTTAACTTGGGAAGAGTTTTGACAGAGTAAATAAGGAGAAATAGTATCTGCAGCAAGGACAGTCACTGACCAGATACAGGGTGAAGAGAAGGTTTTTTTTTTGTGCAGTGAATAATTATGATTTAGAATTCGCTGTCTGCCATAGCGACTGAAGCAGATTCAATGGTAACATCTGAAAGGAAACTGAACAAGGCCTTGAAAAGGAAAGAAATTGAATGCCTATGTGATAATAATAGGGTAGTGGGATAAATTGGGAAACTCGTTCAATAAGCTGCCATTGGCACGATGAGATAAATGGCTTTTTTCTATGCTTTACTCTCCCTTGATTTCATCCAAATGTTGTTGGTTATTGTTCATAATGACTATTTTTTTTCACATTCAGTCTCAGGAAGATATCAATTATGTGATTTGTTGCATTACTATGGTGATTCAGTAACTCTGAAGATAAATTAATTAAGAAAGCAATTTGGTTGTAGAAAAATTAAGCTTTTATCCCTTGGAATTAGCTTTAATTAAATATAGAAAACCATCTTTTGATTAGCCCTGAGTAAGTTTTAAATCTGCTGCAACACTAGTAAAAAACTTTATAGTTTCATACATGGGCTTGGTAACTGGGCAGCCTTTCATCTTTTATTCATAGAATCCCTACAGTGTAGAAGCAGGTGATTTGAACCCTCGAGACCATACTGACCCTCCGAAGAGCATCCTACCCAGACTCACCCCAACCCTATCCCTGTAATGCTACATTTCCCATGGCAATTCCATCGAGGCTGCACATCTTTGGACTGTGGGAAGAAACCGGATCAGCCAGAGGAAACTCAAACAGACACAGAGAATGTACAAACTCCACACACACAGGCACTGTAAATTTGCAGTGTTAACCACTGAGCCACTGTGGTGTCCCAAACTAATGGAATGGAAACAGCACACACTCCACTGCTGGGTGGTCTCGAACCACCCACCTATTGCTTAACACACTGACCAGTTACACCACAGGGACTGTCAGAAGCTCCTGGTTCAAGCCATGTTGTACGATATGGGTAACTCATTTAAGCTGAGCCAGTGTAATACAGTCTGAAGAACTTTCTTTACTCAATGTTAAGTTCAGATGTCACCTAGATATTCACCAGGGTGAACGGATGGAGCAGGAGAGGTGTTACAGTCAGGAAAGCTGACCATACAGATTTCCCAAACACCATTGAGTTTTAGTACCGGGTTTCCTTGGCCCACAGTTGACTGATTGACAGACCTGGCCTGTTGAACAGGAAACTTTCCAAAGAAGACCACAGCTTAAGTCAGATGAAGTTTTGTGATTTTGAGAATAGAGATACAAAGCGGGTTTGGAAGTAGCTTGAATGGTAAAGTATGGTGATGGGAGGTGTTAGCTTGATTATGGAAGCCTTCTGTTGGATACTTAGGGGGAGGTTTTGAAGGGAATCAGAGATTGATGTAGTGGGGACCAGAGTGAATGACTGAAAAGTCAGAAATTGAGAGTAGTGACGAGGGGTTATCAGCAGTCACAGTGGTTATGATCAATAAAAGGGTATATCAGGGAGGATTGTGGTGGGTGTATGTTATAGGTAAGCTTGTTGGACCGAGAGGGCAAATTCTTTACTTTCCTCACCTATAAAGGGTGTTGTAAAGATGTTTATATCTCAGGAATATAATTCTTTGCTTTCTGGGTTTACCATCTTTTTATTTCATTCAAATCCGATAAATTATTCTTCAGAAGAGCTATTTGTTCATATTCGAGTAACCTGGCTGATACGGTAAAAAGTAAATTATTGTAAAAATAGAAACTCCCAATGCCCACAAATTGACTGAAAATAGATTTGTCACCTGTTCTTTATTCCACCTCTGTTAAAACCACTGAAACTGGTTTGAGATAGTTTGTGATTCATTTCAGCTTTCTAACATTTTAAACTTCTAATGCAATTAAATCCCCTCATTTAGGGTTGGCATTAATCTTCTTTGTCTGTACACTCAAATGGATGTAAAGGCTCCTTGACACTATTTGAAATGTGACAACATTCTCCTGGTGGTTTAGTAAACACTCAACTAACTTTCCCCAGGATAGAATATCCAATCATTCGTCTCATGACTTGTGTTGAACTTCCCTCCAAATGTGACTGTCATATTTATCAACATTGAGGTCCCTTTCGGTCATGGCTGACCAAGGGTAGCCTCCTCGTTGTTCTGGCTTTCTGCTTTCCTGAAGCAATGTCGCTTGTGACAAAAGAGACCAATACTGGAGTGACAGTCCCCATCGCAGAGGTGACATCTGTATGTGGTCATTGATCTACGAGAGCTGCTGCACTCCTTCCTGTGTGCCCGCTTGTCTGCTGCAGCACTCTTAGAGTCATAGAGTCAGAGAAGTGTACAGCATGGAAACAGACCCTTCGGTCCAACCTGTCCATGCCGACCAGATATCCCAACCCAATCTAGTCCCACCTGCCAGCATCTGGCCCATATCCCTCCAAACCCTTCCTAATCATATACCCATCCAAATGCCTTTTAAATGTTGCAATAGTACCAGCCTCCACCACTTCTTCTGGCAGTTCATTCCATACACGCACCACCCTCTGCGTGAAAAAATTGTCTCTTTTATATCTTTCCCCTCTCACCCTAAACCTATGCCATCTCATTCTGGACTCCCCGATACCAGGGAAAAGACTTTGTCTATTTATCCTATCCATGCCCCTCATAATTTTGTAAACCTCTATAAGGTCACCCCTCAGCCTCCGACGCTCCGGGGAAAACAGCCCCAGCCTGTTCAGCCTCTCCCTATAGCTCAAATCCTCCAACCTTGGCAACATCCTTGTAAATCTTTTCTGAACCCTTTCAAGTTTTGCAACATCTTTCAGACAAGAAGGAGACCAGAATTGCACGCAATATTCCAACAGTGACCTAACCAATGACCAGTATAGCCGCAACACGACCTCCCAACTCCTGTACTCAATACTCTGACCAATAAAGGAAAGCATACCAAAAGCCTTCTTCACTATCATATCTACATGTGACTCCACTTTCAAGGAGCTATGAACCTGCACTCCAAGCAACACTCCCTAGGACCTTACCATTAGGTGTATAAGTCCTGCTGAGATTTGCTTTCCCAAAATGTAGCACCTCGCATTTAGGTGAATTAAACTCCATCTGCCACTTCTCAGCCCATTGGCCCATCTGATCAAGATCATGTTGTAATCTGAGGTAACCCTCTTCGCTGTCCACTACACCTCCAATTTCAGTGTCATCTGCAAACTTACTAACTGTACCTCTTATGCTCGCATCCAAATCATTTATGTAAATGACAAAAAGTAGAAGACCCAGCACCAATCCTTGTGGCACTCCACTGGTCACAGGCCTCCAGTCTGAAAAACAACCCTCCACCACCACCCTCTGTCTTCTACCTTTGAGCCAGTTCTGTATCCAAATGGATAGTTCTCCCTGTATTCCGTGAGATCTAACCTTGCTAACCAGTCTCCCATGGGGAACCTTGTCGAACGCCTTACTGAAGTCCATATAGGTCACATCTACCATTCTGCCCTCATCAATCCTCTTTGTTACTTCTTCAAAAAACTCAATCAAATTTGTGAGACATGACTTCCTAAGCACAAAGCCATGCTGACTATCCCTAATCAGTTCTTGCCTTTCCAAATACATGTACATCCTGTCCCTCAGGATTCCCTCCAACAACTTGCCCACCCCCAACATCAGGCTCACTGGTTGATAGTTCCCTGGCTTGCCCTTACCACCCTTCTTAAACATGGCACCATGTTTGCCAATCTCCAGTCTTCCAGTACCTCACCTGTGACTATTGGTGATACAAATATCTCAGCAAGAGGCCCAGCAATTACTTCTCTAGCTTCCCACAGAGCTCTAGGGTACACCTGATCAGGTCCAGGGGATTTATCTACCTTTATGCGTTTCAAGATATCTAGCACTTCCTCCTCTGTAATATGGACATTTTTCAAGGTGTCACCATCTATTTCCCTAGGTGTTGGTCCTGGGTGTTTCTTATCTTGTGTGGTCAGCTGCAAGCCTTTCCAGGACTCTGTAATGATAACAAGTGTCTTCATGTCCCTCATGCAGACATCCTTGTAGCACAGCTGGGACGCCCAGTGGATCTCTTCACAGATGCAAGCTCTCCATAGAGGATATCCTTTGGAATGCATCTATCCTCCATGCAGTGGACATGGCCCTGCCAGCATAGTCTCCGCTGCCTGAGCAGAGTGTACATGCTGGGAAGGCCAACGTGAGATGGGACCGCTGCTTAGGACACTCTGTTTTTCCAGAATATGCCCAGGATAAAGTGGATATTCCTCACTTGGAAGGTGTTCAGTCTTCTCTCCTGTCTGGCATATGTAGGCCACGTTTCACTGCCGTGTAGTCATGTGCTTGTGACACAGTTGTTGTAGGCTGACATTTTTGTCTTCACTGTCAGCTTGGGATTTGTCCATACTTGAGTCGTGAAGCGAACAAGAGTTGAGGCTGTTTTCCCGTTCCTCTTGCCGATCTGTGTGTCCAAGGAGAGGTTGTCAGTGATGGTAGAACCAAGGTATGTAAACTGATGGACAGACATTGAGTCCATAGTCAGCCATAGTGATGACCGGAGGTGCATCTGTGTTCTGTCCCAGGACACTCTTCTTCTTCAGACTGATAGTCAACCCAAAATCCTTGCAAGAGTAAGAGAGGCAGCCTATCAGTAACTGGAGATCCTGCTGGGCGCGTGTTGCATCATCATCATTGAACAGCATGTCCCTGCTGAGTGCCGCACATACTTTTCTTTCTCTAGTCACTGTCTGGCAATCTGACCCCAAAGTGTCATAGAACAAAGAAAGTTACAGCACAGTACAGGCCCTTCAGTCCTCAATATTGCACCGACCTGTGGAACCAAACTGAAGCCCATCTAATCTACGTTATTCCATTCTCGTCCATATGCCTATCCAATGACCACTAAATGCCCTTAATGTTGGTGAGTCTACTAGTATTGCAGGCAGTGCTTTCCACACCCCTACTACTCCTTGAGAAAATAAACTACTTTTGACATCTGTCCTATGTCTAACACCCCCAACTTAATGCCTCCTTGTGCTAGCCATTGTCATGAGGAAAAAAGCTCTCACTGTCCAACCATGGACGGCACAGTGGCACAATGGTTAGCACTGCTGCCTCACAGCACCAGAAACCTGGGTTCAATTTCTGTGTCAGGCAGCAGTCTGCATGGAGTTTGCACATTCTTCCCGTGTCTGCGTGGGTTACCTCCGGTTGCTCTGATTTCCTCCCACAATCCAAAAGAAAATGTGCGGATTAGGTGAATTGGCCATGCTAAACTGCCCGCAGTGTTAGGTGAAGGGGTACATGTAAGGGGATGGATTGCTCTTCAGAGGGTCGGTGTGGACTTGTTGGACCGAAGGGCCTGTTTACACCATGTAAGTAATCTAATCTATCTAACCCTCTGATTATCTTATATGTCTCAAATAAGTCGCCTCTCAACCTTCTTCTCTCTAACGAAAACAGCCTCAAGCTCTCAGCCTTTCCTCGTAAGACCTTCCTTCCATACCAGGCAACATCCTAGTAAATTTCCTCTGAACCCTTTCCAAAGCTTCCACATCCTTCCTATAATGCGGTGACCAGAACTGTCTGCAAAATTCCAAATGCGGCCACACCTGAGTTTTGTACACCTACAGCATGGTTCCAAAACTCAATCCCTCTGATAATAAAAGCTGACACACCATATGCTTTCTTAACAACCCTATCAACCTGGGTGGCAACTTTCAAGGATCCATGTACCTGGACACTGAGACCTCTCTGCTCATCTGCACTACTAAGTATCTTACCATTAGCCCAGTAATCTGCATTCCTGTTACTCTTTCCAAAGTGAATCACCCCCTCACACTTTTCTGTATTAAAATCCATTTGCCACCTCTCAGCCCAGCTCTGCAGCTTATCTATGTCACTCTGTAACCGACAACATCCTTCATCACTATCTACAACTCTTAACGACCTTAGTGTCATCTGCAAATTTACTAATCCATCCTTGTATGCTCTCATCTAGGTCATTTATAAAAATGACAAACAACAGTGGACCCAAAACAGATCCTTGCAGTGCCCCACTAGTAACTGAACTCCAGGATGAATATTTCCCATCAACCATCACCCTCTGCCTTCTTTCAGCTACCCTTCAGCTGATGATACACATGGCCAGCCTTATATTATTGAACCACTAGCTGGGAGGGGGAGGAGGAACCTTAGAAAATGGTTTTTTGGATGATGTGGAGGCAAGCAACTCACTCACTGGCATTGTGAAACCTAAAGCATCAATATCTGATGGCTTGAATGAAGTGGAGTCAGATTATCAATAAGGAATCCTAGTGCAGCCCCTGTGTTGTGAATCCAGGGTGTGCATCTAGTGTGGGGAGTCCGAGTCCTGCTCTGGGAAATGACCTGATGTGAGGCAGAAACTGAAGTAAAAAGGTGCTGAAGATCATATGACTCATAGAGACCTGACAAACCTGAACTCCAACATGATGCTTTGCCACAGATCTGGATCTTTTGGAAAGTACAAATGCATAAAAGGCTGAGAATGTCCTCTTGAACAAATGTTGGTTAGCACACAGACATTTATCTTTACCAGATTGGGGTGCAAGAAAAGAATGCTGCCTCAGATGTGGACCCAAATGTTTCAGCCGCATGGTACAATTGAATCTGTTAACTGTACAAATACGTACCAAATGGTCGCTGTGCAATATGTCCAGTTATCAGAATCTCACATCTCAAGCAGTGACATATGTAATGGACCCTCCAGCAGCAGGTGGCGATGGTGAAGGAGGGCACCAAGCAGGGAAGCTCAAGCAGTTGTGTCGGGACCTCCAGCCACAGGTGGCGATAGTGAGGGAGGGCCATGAGCAGGATTGATTGAAGCAGGTGAATTGATGCTCTCTGAACCCGTAGGTGTTCAAAGTTTGTGAGAAGATTTGTAGCTCGGGTGCTCGTTGCTGTGGTTCTGTTCGCCGAGCTGGAAGTTTTGTTCCAAACGTTTCGTCCCCTGTCTAGGTGACATCCTCAGTGCTTGGGAGCCGCCTGTGAAGCGCTTCTGTGGTGTTTCCTCCGGCATTTATAGTGGCCTGTCCCTGCCGCTTCCGGTTGTCCGCTGTAGTGGCCGGTATATTGGGTCCAGGTCTATGTGTTTGTTGATGGAGTTTGTGGACCACAAATTCAACCCAAACTCTGGGTCAGATACGTTGATGACACCTTTGTAATCATTAAAAACACAGAAATAGAGAAAACACACGGGATCATCAACTCCACACTCACAGGAATCCGATTCACGAGAGAGGAAGAAAAGGACAACCAACTCCCATTCCTCGACTTGAGGGTACAGAGAACACCAAATGGAGAATTAATCACTAAGGTACACAGGAAGGCCACACACAGACCAAGTCCTGAACTATGAAAGCAACCACCCCAATACACACAAACGAACTTGCATCAAGACACTATTCAAAAGGGCCACAACACACTGCAGCACACCAGAACTGCAAAAAGAGGAAGAGGAACCTATACAAGGTATTCGCCAAAAATGGATATCCTCGCAATTTCATCAACAGATGCCTAAGGGAAAGACAACGGAATGA